>NC_089699.1:8956968-9251968 GCF_031753505.1 Anomalospiza imberbis | reverse complement strand
TTTGCTCAGGTGTGCAAATCCTTTTGTATTTTTCTCATGTGAACATGTAGTTTGCTTCCTTAGAATTGCCAGTATGAGTTAAACCCTGGAAGGTGACTTTGATTTACAGTGAAGGAAAGGGTAGGAATATAAGTATGTGACCCCCTCAGTGCTGCTTAGTGCCTCCTATCACTTCACCCCAGGTCTCCACCCAAGCACAAGTTCAAGGTACTTTAGTCTATAGGGCTCACTTAATTCAGCACAAGTCAATAACTTTCCAAAATTGCAGTCTAGGATCCCTGAAGCTGCTCAGAGGCTCCAGCATGGTTGCACAGAAAGTTCAGGGGACAGCTACAGTCTGTGCTGTGTTCATTCTGTGGGTAGGGAACAGACCTCCCTCTTGATCGGGCAATGGCCACCAAAATTAAACTGCTCTGGTGGGAAGCTGAATTGTGGGTGGAGTTTACAGAGTAGGGCTCCTTTGTTATGTCCTGTTCTCCAGGGTCCCTGGAGCTGAGTCCAGGGCCTGGCACTGCAGGTCGATGAGTACAAGTTCTGCAGTTCTCAATTTCGGCTCAGGTAATTCATACACATTGAGGATGGGGCTCTGAGCCACCTGATTTAATTGAAGCTGTCTCTGCTCATTGCAGGGAGTTGGACTAGGTGAGCTACCAAGGTCCCTTCCAACCCAAACCATTCTATGGTTCTATAAGCCATGTAAGGATCATCCTTCTTTGATGGTGCAAAATTAGAAAGCTGCTGAACATTGCTTGTACAATCTCTTGGTGCACAGCCAGGAGAGATGATCCCTCAGTGCCGCACTCTCTGCTTCTACCGTTTCCCAACCTGCAAAAGCCTGGTGGGAGCAGAAAGCCCAGCTACATTCTGAACTATCAAGTAACCAAACAACGAGTTGTTAAATCAGCTCTTTGGACTGACATGGGATCAAAGCAGAGTTCATGTACTGATCTGATGCCCCAGACTGTTCTATTAACGTTTCAGGAATAAATACCTCAGAGTTTGTGTTGGTAGTTTTGGAGCAGATGAAGCAAACCGGTGGTTCAGCACTCTTTTTTATATCATCAGCAGGTTGATTTAAATTGAGTATACAGAGTTGGCTGCATTCCCCTCATGAGTTGCATAAAAAGTTTGCTAAATTGAAGTGCCAGAACTGTAAAATCCTGCTGAAGAGACTGTTTCCAAAGATCAGTGAGAGGAACAGTTACCGTGGCAGTGCCTGTGTGACTTTTGTCCTCTTGGCTTTATTTTAGTGACAGCAGTAAGGAGTTCTGCTGTATAGAAGGGAAAAAGCATTAAGACTCAGGAACATAAACCACATCCCCTTTGGAACAATGAGTTCTCTACCTCATAGACAAAATATGATCAGTGTGTGGAACAAATGGCAGGTGTACAATATTTTAAAAAAGCCTTGACATGCAGTGCAGACATCCCTCAACCTCCATCCTTTAGTTTGTTATAAACAACCTGTAGTATCGATGGCTGCAGTTTTGGTGGAACTTGCTGTGATTTGGTGATTTAGCACTTCAGAGGCTTGGAATCAGAGCTCCTTTGCTCTGAGTTTTGGGACACTCTTACATTTACACAGTCTGTCAGCCATGGAGCTCATTGTGCTACATTCCCTTGTCTCCTTGGCTTCAGGATTACCAAGAGCATAAAAGAAAAGAGGACTCTGGGAATGTAGAGCCTTAATTATTGTTGCTTAGTGCCCCTGTGAGCTCCTCTCAGAATTTTTTATCAACCGGCTAATGCCTTTAAAAGCAGGCCTGGAACTCCACCTTCTTTCCTTGGCAGAACATATTCATTCCCTGCTACGCCCATAACCATGGCTTTTCTGCCTCCCACAGCATCCTCAGTAGGAACGAGTTCTGTGTTGCTCCCTTTGTTCACCACCTCTTGCTACTTGCTGTGCTGCTCCAGGCTTTCATGCTGCTCCTCTCTTCACCCAGACTCCACTTCTGCCTGACCTCAGCTCTGAACTGTGCAGTGCTGGAGCTGTTGTGCCAGGGAAGACACCACATGCAAGGCTCCAGCGAGAGAGGTGCCCTCTCCCAGCACCTCTTGGCCTCAGGCTTTGCTTGGCTTCACTTCAAAGACGCATTGTCAAGAGCTTGGGAATGTCAGAACACAGGAAAGGGTTGCAGGAGGTGCTCTCAGTCCCAGGGAATGGGGTGAATTTGCTGCTTGGGCAGCCTCAGTAATGCAACACTCCAGGAGTTTTCAGCCATGCTGATGGAAACCAGAGGTGGCAGGTTAGAGAGAAGCATGGTGTCATAGATGATAGCTCAGGCACTCCACAGTCCAGAGCTGGATCTGGGCAAGCCATTGCCCTTTTCTGTGTTGTTTCTGCCTCTGTCTCCACTGGAATCTGCTGTGTCAGACTTTCCCTGGCTGTTTGCTATAAGGAACTTCATCCAGTTCCTCTGTTCTCAGGAACAAGCTCTGAGGCTGACCTGCCATTCCCTCCTTTTATTGTGTTTAGTCACTGTGGTCTTGGAGTGCCTCCTTTGTTGCTCAGCTCTCTTAACCTGGATTATTTTTGAAACAAGACATGCCTATAAAAGTGAGGTACTGGGTTCTCATTGTCCATGGTATGTAGAGTCTGATTCATCCCCATCAGAGCAGAAGGCCTCTGGAGCACTGAAATCTCACATACTGATTATTGTGATTCTCTAAAAGAATGTCTGTGGACGTTTCTACATATATGAAAGCATATATTCCTCCAGTACAAATCATGTGAAAATTTCACAACTGAAGTTGTTGCTGGTCAAAATTAGATTTGCAGACAGATTTTACAAACTAAAACAAATTCCCCTTTGATTTTCATTAGACCCTGATGTTACACATCCCACATGCCAGCAGAGAGACAGAGCTGCTGGGCTCTGCCACAGCCATGCTAAGAAATGTGCATTTTCTACAGACTGACTGGGCAAGAGTAGATTGGTGATAGGCCCATATTTGAGCCTTTCACTCCCTGCTGAGTCTCAGATGTTGTAGGTAACTGCAATGTGTTTTTCAAACCCAGGGGTCTGTGTTTTTCAGGGTTAACCAGGTACATACAGCACCTCTGCAACTGAGTGGAAGAGTGCAAAATTCCAATTACTGTTGAAAATATTAACGCTTGGGGCAATTACCTACTTTGCAGGTTTATGAATACTACATATTGAATCTCATGTTGTATTTATTAACTGCTTTGAGACATAGCTCATATTTTACTTGAGAAAATTGCTATTTCATTTTTGAGTAACGGGAGTTTTGAGTAAAGGGTATTCTGCTCTTTTGCCTTTAGACTGTTAGAGTGCTGTCCTTAAAGATTCATTTCAGCATTGCTAAACCAAATCACTTGAGAAACTGTGATTCAGTCTTCGAAGAATATTTTAGAAATTATGAGGTAATCATAAATAATAATCCACCTCATCATAAATAATAATCCACCTCACATCACATTAATTTATCTTTTGGGTATAGAGTTAAATAGATTTCAAAATGTTCTTCTCTCTACAAGTCCACTAAGAACTTATATTTATGTGAAAATTTAGGTTCTCAGGAAATCACAGTTTCTCTGGAACTGTCACCACACAGGAAACAATATTGAAGGGATAGTGATGAGCTCAAAAGTGCTGGCAATTAACCACATCTGCTTAATGGAATCAGATTTCTAAGTGATACAAAAGGACTGAAACCTGCTACCACCCTCCTGCCTGTGTGCTTTGCATGACAGATTTGTCAGGCTGATGGCAACAACTGCAGGCAACGACCTCAAATTAACTTGTACAAACTGATAAGGGACAGAAACACCCAGTAAAGAGATCAGCCACTCCATCTCTAACCTCTCACTCCTGACCTACAAGGAAGGTCTCCAGAACTGCTTCAAAAGACAATCCAAGTACTAAAATTCCTGACTCCAGGATAGAAAATCACATAGATACTGAGTGCATATTACATTACGGTTTTTGCCACCACCAGACATTCCTAGGCAATAATTATTCCTATCTCTCTTACTCTCTCTTTGTGCCATAAATTACATCATCAGCTGTCCCCTGGCTAGCATCGTCCCTTTCATCAACAGGAACTAATCACCCTTTCTCTCAAACTGCCTACTTCGTTAATATAATGAAGTTGAACACAGAACAACTATTCTCAGTCTGTATTAAGCTCTAAGGTTATTGCTTCTATTTCAGATCTGAAGCAGCCTGATGTGCCTGCAATCACGTGTAGTTTTTCTGAGTGTGCCCACTGACCTAATAAACAATGTCCCATGTCCCTGCCCTTGCCTCACTTCCATCTTGCCCTATCCTCACTCTGACGCCTCTGCTGCACCTCCAGGCTTGTTCCTGCTGGGCTGAGCCTGCCAAGGAAGGCACAGCCTCATGGAGCTGCTATGGGAGGTGCTCTGCTGGTCCAGTTCAAGGGGGAAGCGTAGGCATCGTGTGCTGAAGCTGCTCTGTCTGCACCACCCATCCCACTTGTCTCCCAGTGCCACCTAGCAGGGGCTGGTGGCAGGTAAGATAAGCTGCTGGTGACAATGGAGAGCTGGGAGCAGGGCTGGCTGGATGATCATTTTGTTCGACAGCACTCATTTGGGGGTGATGAACTTTTGGAGGTCAGTAAAGTTGTCTTTCATTTTTTCTCGGTGTCTCTATGGTTTTAAGTATTCAGTGTTTAGAGTCTCTGACCTGCCCAAAGTGAGATACCGGAAGATCTGATTAAATTCAGCACCTGGATCTCATCTGGTATACATCATCCTTTTTCCACTGTTCTGCTGCACAACCTATCTCCTACCTTGTTTAGTCCTTGAAATTTCTAGGTTTCCCCCTCCTAATTTTTCTCTGTCTTCCTTCAAGGTTGCCCTTAAAACTTGCTTTTCTTAGTTTCCTTCCCAAACCAAGCTGTTCTCCCTTGCTCCTTGTCTGAGGTCTGTGCCTCACCATGTATAATTTGCAGCGTATTATCTGATGGAGACTGTAATCACTCTAGGGCAGGGCTGTGTCCTGCCCTGGACTCACAGTTGCCTGTTTTACTCTATGAGGCTGAATAAGAAGGACAGGAATAGAAGAGTACACAGACACTCCCAAATAAACTGTGTTGTGTGATCTATGTTCCAGAAACAAATGCAGGAACAATTGTTACTAGTAACGTGGTTTATGCCATACCACTGCGGCTTGGGAAGAAGTAGATCCTTTAGGCAAAGAAACTTTCTTTACAAAACATTGGTGGAATGTATTTATCTAAAAATACAAGGGCTTATGTTAGAGAACAATGTTCCTCTGCTGATTTACAGTTAACTGTCAATGGCAACACAGGACTAAAACCTTTTAACAGTCACGCTGCAGTAATGTCTTAACTTTATCCCTTTTCTTCTCTGCGACATCTGTTCCAAGACTGATTTCCTTGGCCGCTGCTGCTGCTTTTGGAAGAGTCCCACTCGCTTGGCTCTCCCATTGTGGGAGGACCAGAAAAGGGGGATGGATGAGGAGCAGGAGGACCCTACTCACAGAGGTAAAGGGATGGGGTGAAACCTTAGGCATGCAGGACAGACATCTGCCTTTAGAAAACTGAAACTTCCCTCTGCACATGTGCTGGGGGTAATGTGTGGCTAATAATGCATTTTAAAACGATTTTTGGCCAGGGATCTCCAGTGAGTTGGACTTTTTGCTGCCTGCACAAATGGGCTCTGCACATAAACATCTCCCCAGTGGAACTGGAGAACGAGCACTGTGTAAGTGGAGATGAGGATCAGCTGTGAGCCCAGCTTGGCGATGCCTCCCTCCAAAAGCCAGAATGGTTAGAGAGATAAGATTTTGACTTTGCTTCTTTTCCAGAGAGATCTGGGGCTGTCTAGCCCAGCCCGCTGCTGGGGGCATTGCTGTGAGGTGGCAAGTGGCCCACTGGAAGAAAAGGCTCATTCTGGCTGTGGCCAGGCTCTCGTGGTGCCCGGCTCCCAATTGCTTTTAGGAAAGAACAGTGCTGGAGTGCCCAGTTTGAGCCCTCCTGTGGGGCACTGTCATTTTAGACATTTTGGTATTTTGTCATGTATAATAATATATCTGTATTATTTGCAAGCAGTTAGTCATCTGCTAGCCAGAATGGGTTTTTTTCCCTTGAGGATGTTTAGGATCACATAACTCTTACAGGCAGAGGGGAAAACATCTGAAGATGCTGGGATTAGTCATATCACTGCTGCAGTTATCTTCATCCAGAGCCTTTTCTTTCATTCGCTGTTAGAGCTCCTGAACTTGAGGGCTGTATCTGATCTCCAGCCTTTTCCAGAATGACATTTATCCAGGCAGGCTGAAAGACAAAGAGGAGCCCAGGCTGTACAACCTCTATCCAGTTATTTCTTTCTTAATTTGTTTTTATTTGGTTTTGTGGTGTGTTTTGTTTGTTTGTTTGGTTTTGTGTGTGTTTGTTTGTTTGGTTTGTTTTTTTTGTTTGTTTGTTTGGTTTTCTTTTTTTAAATAACCACTTGATAAATCATGCCATGGAGAGCTGGGAATGGGACCATATGACCTGCTCTCCTACTCCTGCCTTCCAGTAGCAGTTCTGGTTTCTCTGGGCTCCCATTCCTCTTCAGAACGAGGTGTAACCCCATTTCTGTGTCTTGGAGAGGAGATCTAAGGTTTCTTTCTTGCCTGAGAGCTCTGGCTGACCCCAGGCTATGATACCACTGCTGTTGTAAAGCACCTCCTAATCACGCACAGGCTTTTATCCTCAGAAAATCCCCCTGTGGCATTGCTTCCCCTGCTGAGGACTTTGGCATCACTTTTTTTTTCCCCTGCTGAGGACTTTGGCATGACTTTTGACAGGTTGGCCTTTTTCTCCTGTGAAATGCATGATCCATCCCACAGCAGGGGAAAGGGAAAGTATGTTTTGCTTTCCATCCATTACACATCCTGTGCTCGGCCAGGATGTGTTTAAACCGGGGACAGCTGATTATGGGGTGTTTTCAAGGGAGCTGATGTTGAGCAGGACTAAACAGCAGTGACTGTCGCTGTAGACAGGGGTGCAAATCCTTTCTCCTGGGGATCACTCGGGCTGTGCCCACAGTGGGGATGTTAATGGGTGTTGTCCAACACTCAGTGGCATCCCAGCAGTACGGGGACAAGCCAATTGAGACAAAAATGAAGCAAAATTGAAAATTGGTCACTGTTACTTGTAACTCTTGGAGATCCTTTTAGAAACAGACTCCAAAGGGCCATCAAGCCCCAATGGATTTAGCCTGACGGTCCCTCTGTGGTGCTGTAAGGCTGGGGTGAGGGGTCTGTGTAGCACTCAGCTGCTTTCGGTGTTGTTTGCATTCAGAGATCAGGTGCTGGGAGGCCACTAGCAGAGCAAATGCCTTTGCTGTGCACCTTGTCCTTGTGAACTGGAAGAACCTGAAGGACTGGTGAAAATGGGGACCTGCAGCCAGCTCCTGTCAGGATTCACTTGGGGATTGTTCTTTCCTCAGTCCTTCCAGAAATGAAGTAACATTTACTGGGAGGTGCCTTCCCCCGTGGCAATTGGCCCATGAGGATGTGCTGAGGCAGGGCTGGGGCTGGGATACACCAAAAATATAAGTGCCAAGTGTAAATAAACACTGCCTTTTGCCAGGGTGGGAGGGTGTCTGCAGAGAGGTGCCAGTGACGGCCAGCGGCTGCAGGTGGCAGAGCAGAGAGGGGCACACGCTCTCTTCCTCCGGGTTCTTGTGGGGTTTTTTAAAAAGCGGCTATTTAAAATTCTAACGGCTTTACACATTAGAATTGCAGCTTTCCCCTCATCGTGTCGCGGTAGCCACGTTTCAAGAGGTCGGGGAAGAGACTGCAAGCAGGAAAGCAAGGAAACGAAAAATAGGAGACACCTGCGGAAGGAGAAATGCCTCCACCTCCTCCCTCCCCTGCAGGGCGCTCTTCCTCGTTCCGTTTTCTTTCCGAGCCCTAAAAGCGAATCCGAAAATAGGGACGAGGTGGCCCGCGCCCCCTGCGGAAGGCCTGGCACAGGGGGCAGCACAAGGTGACACGGCGGTGCCACGCCAGCTCGTGCCTGTGGCTGCCACCACAGGTGGCCACTGAGAGCCACCGTGGCCACTGAGAGCCACCGTGGCCACTGAGAGCCACCGTGGTCACTGAGAGCCACCGTGGCCACTGAGAGCCACCGTGGTCACGGAGAGCCACCGTGTGCGAGCGCTGGCCACTGCCGGGCTCCGGCACCGGCTCGGCGCAGGCAGCTGATGAGCCACATCACTGTCTCCTCCTGCTCCTGCTGCTCCTCCTGCTCTTGCTGCTGCTCCTGCTCTTGCTGCTCCTCCTGCTCCTCCTCCTCCTCCTGCTCCTGCTGCTGCTCCTCCTCCTGCTCCTGCTGCTGCTCCTCCTCCTGCTTCTGTTCCTGCTGCTCCTCCTCCTGCTCCTCCTGCTTCTGCTTCTGCTCCTGCTGCTGCTGCTCCTCCTCCTGCTTCTGCTCCTGCTGCTGCTGCTCCTCCTCCTCCTGCTCTTGCTGCTCCTCCTCCTCCTCCTCCTCCTCGTGCTGCTCCTCCTCCTCCTCCTGCTGCTCCTGCTCCTCCTCCTCCTCCTCCTGCTCCTCCTCCTCCTGCTGCTCCTGCTCCTCCTCCTCCTCCTCCTGCTGCTGCTCCTGTTCCTCCTGTTCCTCCTGCTCCTCCTCCTCCTGCTCCTCCTCCTCCTCCTGCTGCTCCTCCCCCTCCTCCTCCTGCTGCTCCTGCTCCTCCTGCTTCTACTCCTCCTCCTGCTGCTCCTGCTCCTGCTCCTCCTGCTCCTCCTCCTCCTCCTGCTGCTCCTGCTCCTCCTCATCCTCCTGCTGCTCCTCCTCCTCCTCCTGCTGCTCCTCCTCCTCCTGCTGCTGCTCCTGCTCCTCCTCCCCCTCCTCCTCCTGCTGCTCCTGCTCCTCCTCCTCCTGCTGCTCCTGCTCCTCCTGCTCCTCCTCCTGCTGCTCCTCCTCCTCCTCCTCCTCCTGCTGCTGCTCCGCACAAGCTTGCTGTCTGTCTCGGGAGCTGCGGGCTCCAGGGTCTTGTCGACAATAGGCTCCCCCAGATGAATGAGCAGCACCCCCCCAAGCACCTGCAAAGCCAACAAAACCGTGCTTTCCCCTGCCTCTTTGACTGGGTTTTTGTTTGTCAGCAGCAGGATAAGGGAAAGCAGCTTTTTATTTCTGAATCTGGCCATCCCCCATGTGCAGCTCCAGCAGGGAGGGATAAAATTATTGTGTTTCAAGGCACTTCTGCTCCAGAGTATGAAGTTACTCAGCATTTACAGGTCCAGGTCTTTGGAGATATTTTTATTCTGTGCCTACTTTGCTGTGCCTGAGAGTGACGTGTTGTGGATGCTTCCAGCTAACAGTGCCTGAATGTAAATAATGCTTTACTCTTATTTGTAAATCAAGAGGTTTTTTTTTTCTTAGTTATGTTTACAAAAATGTATTCATGTTCTGATTTTCTTTATGTAGAAATGAAAGTACCTGAACTCCAGGGCAGGGAGGGTTTGGTAAGCAGAAGGGATAGGAGCCTGGCTGCACTGTGTTATATAAACAATGTGCTTGTTTTGAAAGCAGACCTAGAGGAGTTTGAAATGCATTTATTTAGGCCCGGAACCCATCTGGGCCTACCAGTAATGGATTCACAGAACAATTGTGTCTTTGCTCAGCTCACAGACCGGCAGATTTTACATATGTTACATGATTTGCACCAATCAATACAGAACAGGGACACATGTGCTCACATCTGGAACATATGAGCCATGAGGGCAGGGACTGAGTAGTGATCTTGCTAGCACCTGGCACTGTCTCGATTTCAGGGTAAAAATACACAATTTTTTTTGTTTATTTTTAATGAGCTGTTAGATTTCTGAGGCACCGAGGGGCAGTGCCCATTTCCTTGCACGACACCTGCAGGATGCAGCTCTAGCACAGAGCAAAGCTGGGAGCTGCCTCCCTCACCTGGCTGGCCAAGAAGGAAAACTCCAAATTCCATGTGAATGTAGCACAGGACAAGGATCACAACACTGGATCAAGGGTCTGCCCCTGCTCACAGCACTGCCAAGGACATGGCAATCCATTTTAATTCTGGCTAGGAAAGTAGGGGAAAAAAAGCTTTATCCACAAAGAAAAAAACCTAGTTCTTTATATGGGAAATATGAAATAGAAGCAAACCCCAAGGCTGTACATAGAAACACCATTCTGAGCCCCTCGGGGTGCCCATAGCTCTTGTTTCTGGTTACCTGTCCATCTCCCACAGCTTCCAGAGGCTCCAGAAACCCCCCCTCTTTCCAGACACAGTTCTGGAAGCAGCACTTTTTCCATGGTGCCTGAGAGCACTTGCAGAGCTCCATCAGTGAGGGCTGGGCCAGAGCATTTGCCCAAGAGTCTGATTTAAAGCCCTGTGCTCACCCAGCAAAACCCAGGGCCTGATTTGGCAATACTCTCCCTTGAGCAGACTGATGAGAAAAGTGGAGGCCAGGCACCTGAATTGTATGACCTTGTCATGCCCAGAGGCTCAAGCCTGTTACAAAAATCTTGCTGGTCCAGGCAATTACTAAAAAAATGGGAAAAAACCCCCCAACCAACCAAACCTGTCGTCTGTCCAGATTGCTAACTAAATAACCTGTAAGCTGCAATAATTCTGCAAAAGATGCTCTCAGGAGTGTATTTAACTGTGAAAGTGGTTATAAATAATAATAAAGAAATGCATCTGTGTGTACTTCACAAAGCAAGTCAAAAATTTCTTCCTGTTCAAGCCCGTGGTCCGTGCATAATTTGTGAACCAGAGGAGCAGGTCCATCTATCTTACATGCTGTTTGTTACAAATAATTTGCTCATGTGTTTATCTTCCTGTCAGGGTGGGAGCAGCAAATCCTCCTCCGGTTTTTGTCTGCTGGAAAACTTCTGTAGGTAAACGTGGAAAATTTGATTAATAAGTAAAAGGTGTAGGCATGCATCTTGGGGATGAATGTACTTCTGGATCCCGTGGTGGAGGGGCTGTGACAGGCTTTATGAGGCAGCCAGTGGAGGATTTCTGGCTGGCACACAGTGCTGAGCCACAAGGGCTAATAATTTTGTAGGAAAACAAAAGCTAAACCAAAAAGACCATCTCCAAAACCTGCTTCCCTGCCAGGACTCCTGCAGTGAGCAGGCAAACAGCCACGGCCCGACAGAAACATGTCAGAGCATCCCAGCTTGGAGAAAACTCTTTCAGAGCTCTCAGGAATCCCTAGGTGGCAACACTGCTCCTCCAGACCCTCCTGGGAGCCTTGTCCTGGATGAGAGCTCCAGCCCCAGCTTTGGGGGTTCTGTGGCTGAGAGAGACATTCAACTTTCATTCACAAAGAAAACTGAGGAAAAGAGTATCTGTTTAATGCTGGTGGTGGCAAAGAAAAAGTGTAAACTTGTGATTGCTGCAAGGCTCTGCCATTTGAAGGCAAACTAAAAGAATGACAAAAAAAAAAAAAAAGCCAACAATTAATTTTTTAAAAGAAATAATATGAATTTTAAGCAATTTTGTGGCACTGGGAGATGTGACTCGTGATTTTTAAATGATTTGGGTTGCCACACCTGGTATTTCAGGGGAAAAGCACTATCAGAGACCAAACAGAGATTTTGGAGTAAGTCCTGCTGATACCACCTGTTAGATTAGTAGATCTGAGAAGGCCATTAACTTTTTCCTTTTAATCTATGTTTATTTTCTGCTGTCTCTGTGCTCACTGTCTCTCTGTGCATCACCAAAATCTAAACCTCACAATAAAAGTAGCAATTCCATTATGTCAGAGATCAGATACTTTCACCCACCTCTTGATGAGGTGACCTTTGGAGTTGGTTTGCACAGTAAAAATTGAGAATTGCAAATATTATAACCAAAACCACAATTTTAATTTCATCACGGGTTAATTACCTGAGTCGTCCACATCTGTTAGTTACAATAAATTACAGCAAAAATGGAGAATTTAGTTGCAATGCTACGGCAATACTCACTTTTTGGATGATCTGCTGGTTGAGTATTATCCACTGAAGAGATTCATGAATAAATTTTAATAAATGGACCAATATCTTTAGAAACTGTGCAATTTGCAAACAGGGAGAGAGAAAGTCTCAAATAAATTATACATTGTGGCTTTTCCTTGTAGCTCTGGAAATGGATTTAATTGCCTTATCACACTCCCTACTGGATCTTTTTTTCCCCTGATAAATGGAAAATCTCTCCTCCTGTTTTACTAACAAGACAGTGATGAAATCAGTGAAGCTAGACCCAGCTGCCCAGCTTGGCAGGGTGGTGTTGCTTCCCACTTAGAGAAATTAATGATTTTATTAATGGATAATACAAGCTACGCAGGCAGGTGTCTGTGAAGCAGTTAAATGAACCAGGGCAAGGTCAGTCCAGCCTCAGCGGGACGATGCTTCTCTTTCAGCCGCAGATGAAGGGACTGCGTGTGGGTGTCTCCGCGGTGTCCCCGCCGATGTCGTGATGCCACGCGCCATCTCGTGTGGGACACCAGGAGCAGCTGGAGCCTCCTGTCCCCATTTCCAGCCACCTGACGTCATGTCAGTGCTGAGAGATAAGGTTTTTTGGTTTTTTTGGGGTTTTTTTTTTTTAATTTTCTCTCCAATATTGCCAAAAAAGGAAACTGAGACCGTGTGAGGAAGACCTAGCATCACTCTGGGGCCATGGTGAGTGCAGTGATCATGTCGCACTGTTGGGGGCTGGTGTTGGCTGTGGCTCTGTCAATAAATTTTGGGCAGTGTTGGATGGAGAACCTGGCCCTGCCTGTATAGTGAGGGTGGAGAGGCCCTGGCACAGCCTGCCCAGGTGGATGCTCCATCCCTGGAAACATTCAAGGTCATGTTGGATGGGGCTTGGAGCAACCTGGGCTGGTGGAAGGTGTCCCTGAGCATGGCAGGGCATGGAAAGAGAAGGTCTTTAAAGGTCCCTTCCAACCCAAACCCTTTGATGATTGTACAGTTCTAGGATAGGGTGAGTCCTGCTGAGGCTGGTGACACCCCCTGTGCCCCACAGCTCTCCTGGAATATCCTGGTTGCATCTTGCTCTCTGTTCAGGGATGGAGGGATTTGGTCAAGGCCAGCCTTGGAGGCATTTCCAGAAGGAGCTTTGTGATTTCCAGCATCTTTTCCAAGCACCAGAGATGCAGGAATTGTGGGGATCTTCTGAAGAGACTCAGGGTTCCAGAGCTGGGTTTGGGTCTGTGCCTGTTGTCCCTTCTGCACCATGGGCTGCTTGTGGGGGCAGATGCAGGTGAGGTTCCTGTTTTAGCAAGACCTGACATTATGGGGCTGGGATGTGGCTGAGATTTACCTGTGATCTCAGGAGCACATTCCTAATAGCAAGGAGCATTCTCTTAGCAGGCCAGTAACCTGTCCAGCCTGAACATGTGCCAGTGCTGCTGGGATTTTGAGATGTCCACGGGCTTTTGTGCCTGTTAGTGGGAATGTTGCAGGTCGTCAAGCTGCTGGTGCCGTTTTGAGACGATCTGCTCAGGGGGCTGCCTGCACACAAGAACCAGGCTGGACCCCCTGGTCAGACCCATGTGTGGATCATCCAGGTCTGGAATGGGAGCAGCTTGCTTGAAGTTGTCATGGGAATGCAGAGCCAGGACTCGATTTCCCTCATGTATATTAATCAATATCACATTTCATTTGCTATTTTATCATCTTGTCACTTGGTATTACTGCAGCTCCTCACAGTCAGCTTGTGGTTTTGCAGCCCTGAATAACTTGATCTCAACAGCAACCTTCATATCCTACCTCTCCAATCCCTCTCCCAGACCATCTCCACAGGTTCCCTGGGACACTGCTGATGACTTCTCTTCACACTGAACACTGACCTTTTGGTCTTACCCTTTCTTTCTGATGTTTCAACCAGCTGTTGGCTCAGTAGGCTGTCACATCTCTCCCAGACTCAGGACAGCTAAATTACTTTAAAAGCCTTGGGTGAGAGAGCTGGAGCTCTAAGGCCTTGATCCAAGCCAACTCCCTCAGCTGGACCATCCCTGTCCTTGTGATTGCTTCAAAGGAAGTGTCACAGAACATCACTTCCCTCTGCTGAAGTACATATATGCTTCCTCCTCACATTCTATTTACCTCCCATCTGTGAGTTTTAGCCTCTCTTACAGTTTCTACCAGACTTGCTGAGTTTTCATACCCAGCCCTTGGGAACCATCCTCTAAAATTAGCCCCATGTTTGCTACCTTCTGTGCTCTGGTCCTGCCATGCACTGAAGCAAAGGTTATCTGCTCAGTTAATGGTTAAGCAATGCTTTATGTAAGTACTTTTTACCCTTGGGTGAAAACCATCTGATCCTGGAGATTTATTACTATAGTTTTCCTGTTTATTTCAAGCAGTAGAGAAAGCAAGGACGCGTTACAGTCCCCCCTTGGCTCAGGGGAGTGAGGAGCAGAGCAAAGGAGAAAGAGAGGCACAAAGCCCTTTATGGTAGTTCTTTTTATGCCAGGTAATCCAGACCAACTGTCACGTTGGTCAGGATTGTCACGTTGTAAGACCAGTTTAGGGTGAAAAAATGCTCCCCCTCTCTCCTCTGGAGGAATCTTTCCCTCTTTCTCTTGTGTCCAGCCTTCTCCTTCCCTCCTGCATATCTGGGACACATGAGAGGGGTTGGTAATTGCCAGGTGGGACAAGCCCAGTGGCCCTTTCCATGCTGTGATCACCAGTCTCCTGCCCCAGGGGACAGTACCAGGGGTCTGGGGAGGCTTCTCCCCACCCCAAAGTGTCCTTATAATTCTGAAACACGGACATTCAACTCTTACTGCCTTTGTCACAGCTGGTCCCTGGCACATGCAGGTCTGTGTCCATCAATAAGCCAGAGGTTTGGAGGAGACCCCCAACATCTTTTGGCTGGGCTAGCACCAGGGACAGCTGGGTGGGAAGAAAGGTGGATGTAGGGATGGGCACAGAGAAAAATACCAGAGTTAGAGAGTTTCCTCACTGAAACCTGACCCTTGGAAGACAATCAATTTGCTTTCTAAACTCTGAGTCCTAAATGTCATATAATTTGCCCACCCATAAATAGCTGAGAATTAAAACAGACTGTGCTGCTTTTTGGCTAATAGATACATTGTCTAGTGCTGCAAATTTATCTTCAAATCCCACTGCTGTTTGCATTGGAGATCAGGACCTTAAGCTGACTTTTTCTTTCTAAGATTTAAAGTGCTGGCAGAACATTCATTCAGTTGTGCAACCTCCATTCAGAGGTTCTCAGGTCTTGGGCATGGGGCTAATTTTTTGCCCTTTGACAGCTGCTGTAAATCAATACAGCAGCTGGAGGTCACTTGTAGTCAATCAGTAACCAGTCCTGGCAGAGGGGAAAGCACTAAATACTAGGTATTAAAACAGGCTCTAAACTGGATGTTCTTGCTCAGGCTGACATTTTCACAGCTGTGCCTTTAAAATCTGGCTCCATCCAGCCTCATTGGAGGTACCAGCCTGGCCGTGATCTTTTCCTGGTAATTGTCCACAGGGAGAATTTCACTGCACACGCACATGCACATGCACAAATTACAGCCAACTGGGGCACAAGGTGCTTCAGGTGGAGGAAGTGGTGCCAGGTGCTCATTTGGTGCCAGCTGAATTAATCCTCCTTCTGCAGGAAATCATTAGGTATTAGCTGAAGCCATGTATGACCTTCATCACAACCACCTCCCTCAGGAACTGAGACCCATGGCCAGGGGGGCATTCTTGCAGGGGTCCCTCATTTCTTTTAAAACAAGTGGAAACTGAGCTCTTAAATACCTTTGCTGTCTGAATCATATTCCAGTGGCGTCATCACTGCTGTTTGCTCCTCATTCTGGAACTGGTTGCCCAATAAATCTTCTGCCTGACCTCATCTGGAGCCCCTGCAATGAGAACATGCTCAATTGCCTCTTTCCTTTGAGCTCAGCAGCTCTGGGCGTTGTGTGATGCAGTATCTGTGAGTAATCCCCCAGCCAGCTCTCCATGCGTGCAGCTCCTCATGCCTTGTGCCTATGTGACACCAGTCCTGTGTGGCACCAGCCCCACGTACAATCTGTGTGCAGCAGCCACGTGCCATCACTTTGCTGCTGCTGCTGTTTGTCCCCTGTTAACAGAGTGAGACGCCACCACCCATGACTCCCGTTGGGATCTAGGTGCTGGATGGTGTCCGTCCAGCTGCAGGGTTTGCAGATTCAGGGGCTGCACTTCTCATCCTCACTCCAGGTTGGGAGTGAGGGAAGTGGGCACCTCACACTGGTTCAGGGCTGTCGAGTATCCATCAGATCCATCCCTGAGCCCTGAGGAACTTCTGCAGATCTCAGACCCAGCTTCTGCAGGTCTCAGACCCAGCCAATGGATCTGTTCCTAGCTTCTTGGTTGGACTCAGTGATTTTAGGAGGTATTTTCCTACTTTAATGATTCTATGATTCTGTGTTGCTTCCTGAGCCAGTGTCTGTGGGGAATGCTGTTTCCCTCCTGTCTTCATGTGGAGGAAAGCTTTGACATCAGGTCATTGGCCACAGCCAGTTGGCTTTGGAGATGGCATCGATGCCCCAGATCTTCCTTGGAGCCTCACACAGGCGCTGATGCTCCTTCTGAGCCCACAGCCATGCAGGGAAAGGACTCAAGGAGGCTTTTCCCTTTCTCTCTCCTCTCATACATTTTATATAAACTAAATACTGGCATTTCCTTCCAGCTTTCTGACTGCCTGAGAGAAAGACCCCACAGAACAAGATGGAACCTGAGCTCATGAGCAACACTAAAGGGACTTCCTGGTGAGGAGCCACATGCACATGCCCATTAGTCCTGAAAGGTGGAGTAACATCCTTGCACTGGCCCCATGCAGAAGCATCCCCGGGCTGCTGGACTGGTCAGGCTTGAATTTTAGGCTTCTTAAGTGTTTAATAAGAGGCTGAACTAAAATACTGGCTTTGAATGGAGAGCTGAATTCTTCAAGGTCAGAAGGTGGAGAGGCTTGGGGTTGGGGTCAGTCCCATGCCACGGGGAGGTGTGGTGCTCCCAGCACTGACAGGAACTTTGTTTTTTCCTGATGAGCAGGTGAGGGATGCCTGTGGCACTGCTCCTTCTGCCTCAGGGTACCTATGATGATTCTGTGCAGTGGGGAACAGCCAGGGGCACCCCAAGGGGCTCACAGGACCCCTGCTCACATGTCAGCAGGTTTGGGCAGGAGCCACACGAGCGTGGCTGTGCTGTGTTAAGGAGTTGGGCTGGTCTGTTCAGTGTCCATCTCACCCCATCACATTGGAAAACTGACCCAGAGTGTCCCACAGGATCCCCTGTGCAGGAAAACCCTCTCACAGCAGGCCTGCGTGCCCCAAGGGGGCTGGCAGACACCTTACACTTTGTGCAGCCTTGGCTCTCAGTGCCTCAGAGCACTTGCATGCTGCATGTTTTAAGTGCCTGCTGCCTTCCCAGGGGATTCACCAGGAGGGAAAGCCAATAAAGCAATTTCGAGCCAAGGCTTCAGCAATGCACTGTGCTAGCTAGAGCAGCAATGAATCCTCTGCTTTCTGCTCCCAGCTAAGTTTGCATCCCAGCTCATCCGAACAACCACCTCCATGTCTCCCAAGTCATTCCAGCACTCCCGAGTCACTTCAACACTCCCACACTTACAAAATCCCCTAACTTTAGGAAAAAAAGGAGCCATACAAACCCTGTCTTTATTAAACCCTCATCCTCCAAAACCTTTGTGTCAGTATGGCAAGAACGTGCCACTTCCTACAGGTTGCTCAAAAAATGGCAGATGAGCCATGGGTCAGTGGTGGCTGCCACAGCCAGGGATGATCTGGTGGACATGCTGGCTTCTTCAGAGGGCAGCAGGGCTAGCATCTCCCATCTGCAAAAAATGGTCTCCACAAGAACATACACAAACATTATGGACCTTTAATTGGAGTTTTTTTCACATACACTTAGGAAAGGTACAACAAAAAAGCCAGCCGATATTATCTTGGTCAGTAAAGCCTGGTCCAGACTCCTCTCTCTCCCTCCCACCCAGCTTCTTATGAAATTACCCAAATAACTGGAGATTTAGATCCATTACTGTTGCAGGAAAATTTCATAAATAAACCAAGCCCAAACCACTGGGAGAGGAGCCCAGTTCTCCATCCTGCAGTGGTCTCTACCCATGGCTCTGCTCTGGTGCAGAGCATGGAATTAGGGGAAGCAGAGCTAGGCTCACATCCTTGTCTCGCTGTGACTTTTCCTCCTTGCAACAACCAAACACTCAGCATACACAGGCTTCGGGGGATGCAGATGTCCAAGATCTGCCTGTTTAATCTCCTTCCCCAGTGCTTGCCATACCTAGGCACACACAGACTGCAGCATGTGAACCCGCTGCCAGCCTTGGCCGCCCTGCAGCGAGCTCGTGAGATGGCACCACGGGGCAGCACTGCCTGCACCTTCCTGCCTCTCTTCCTCCCTTCCTTCTTCTCACCCAGACATCTCTTGACATTTCTTCAGCCTTGAACTGGCCCTTTGTGTAGGGCAGCAAGCTCTAGGCCCTGCCACCGTCACTTGGCTGAGCCCACAGAACAAGGAGCAGGGACAAGGCTCACTATGCCACGTTTGCCCCTCTTCCCTGCAATCACAGTCCTCAGCAAGGCAGGATGTTTCCACGATCAGCCTTTTCTTTATTTAAGGATTTTGTATAGGCAAATGTTATATTTTTTGGACACACAAATCTTAAAATGATTGATCCTATGCGTACTCACCTGCTCCCACCCACAGCCAGTGCTGGCTGTCTTAGGGAATTCATTCATACACCTGTACACAGTGGCCTGGTGGAAAGAGTATTCTGAGGTTTGAAAGACTCTAAAAAGGCTCTAAAAGGGTGACACTGATAAAAGCCTTTAAATTGTCTACTTTGTCTGCTCGTGTTTGTGGAGTTCAGATTCAGGATCTTTGTGTCTGCCTAAAGCCGTTTGCAGACTGTGTATCACACTTTCCTAGGTTGAATTTTGTTCCTCTTACTTTGCTCTCTTATCTATAAAAGCACGATTGCTACTGAAAATAAGCAATAAATCACTGTGTATGCTCAGGTGTAAAGGCTTTTCAAACTGGCAGCACACTGCTGGCCTGGCTTGGACTTTTTGTGATAGACAATATATCGATTGAAACTTAAATAGGGAATGAGGGTGTTTGCTGACCTTGTTCTGGTGACAGAAATATCATTTCAGGGTGAGACTGTGCCTTGAGCTTTTATAGTGACCTGTTGTCCTGGGCATAGGATCAAGGGAGTTTGTTCTTCAGTAAGGATTGCAAGATAGGTAGTAGTTGTCATTTAAAAATGAGGTTTTTAAAGGGAAAAAAAAAGGAAATTGCAATTAAAAGAAGCAAACTCATGCATAGGTTGGTTAAATGTGCACAATTGTAAATAGAGACAATAATTTACAGGCTTTTCTCTTGAAATATTAGTGCTGCTGTAAGAAGCCAAGACGAATCAGACTGAAACTGAGACAGATTAAATTGACATTATATATTTCTTAGCTGTGTAGCCATGAATTCTGTGTAGCTATGAATTCTGTAATTTATGATGGAAGCTAGATAAAAATTTTATAATTGCTGAAGTGAGTCACCTAGTTAAATGGCACTCCTATGTGGAGAAATTGATTTCAATGCAAGATTAATGGCCTTTTGCTGCTGGTTTACAAGCCTGCCAAAGACCAAACTATGTTGTTGCTAAGCATCATTAATGGATTAAAATAGGGGTTCCGCATAATTCCTACAGTGTATCTTCAAACAGTGTGTTTAGTTTGGCACTAGCCTAGCACTTGTTAGCCCTACTAACACACGGATCAGGGCAGCTCACACACGTGAGGGAGGTTAATGCAATCCCAGGAACTCTTTCAAAAGCTCACAGGTTTTCTTGTGGATGACTTCGCGGAGTTTGCGCACACGCCGGATGCTGGAGGTGCCCACAAAGCTGTCTGGCTGTAGAATGGCCATGCCATTGTGGACATCCCCCATGATGATGAGCTGGCCATCCACCGTGGTCATGTTGGGACATGGGCAGCTCCAGTCCATGTTCAAAAGCGTGATTTCTAGTGGTTCCTTCCCCAGGAATTTTAATCCCATTTTTTCATCCTTGAGAATCTCCTCCACCGTCACCAGGGCGTGTCCTGAGTCTTGGTCTTCGGTCAGCTCCGTGATGCGGCCCAGGATGACAAAGTCGCTTTTGCAGAAGCTGGTCACCAGCTTCTGGCGGGGTTTGCAGGCCTTGCAGTGCGTGTTCTTTGGGAAGGGGCACATCTCCTCACAGGCCTCCCGGCTCTCAAAGTTGTTCTCATTGCCTCCACACCCGCCATAGATAAAGGACTGGCACTCCTTTGTCAAGCTGTTGTAGGCCCACCTGGGCTCGTAGGCCTTGCAGTGGCCTTGAAGGGCAGGCAGGTTGCAGATGTTGATGGGGCCGTTCATGCATGTTAGCATGCAACTCTCATAGGTCTCAAAGTGGTTGAGGTTGCTGTTGCAGTTCCCATAGATGAAAGTAAAGCAGTTGTTTTTCTTGGCATCATAGTACCACCTGGTCTGCTCTTCCCCACAGTCTTCACTGTCCGGCTGCTTCAGGCACTCGTCGGTTGGGAAATGTGTTTTGTTCTGGGAAGCTTCCTTGGATGTGGGCTCTCCTCTGATGACTGACAAAGGGAAATCTGCCCGGAGGAGGCCACCACTGTTCTGGGCAGTGCAGGTGTAGATTCCCGCATCCTGCAGCTGCGTATTGTAGATGACCAGCTGGGCAATGTTGGTGACCACGACGTTCCCTCTGACGTGGTTTGGCTTCATGATGACTTTGTCCTTCCCATCGACCTGCTTCTCCCATGTGATTTCTGGCTTGGGTCTCCCTGAGACGTCGCAGAGGAAGCTGACGGTCTCTCCCACATAGACGGACTGATGGACGGGGTTGTTCACCAGTGCAGGCGGCAGGATATCAACGACTGTTGTCTCGGAGTAGGCGGTGGTAGGGCGAGCTGTTGTTTCTGGGGGGATAGGGCTGGTGTTTGGCCAGGTGAGATGGTACCTACAGGTGACCACGTTCAGTGTAATGCCTTTGATGCAGGCCTCTGCATCCATGTAGCACTTGTTGTAGTAGGTGAGCCCGTCAGAGGCACAGGTAAAGCTCGGCTCCTTCTCACATCTGTCCTTGCACTTGCAGACAGGCTGCCCGTCCCAGATGTCGCACTCTGAGCCTTGCTGGATGCACATGAAGCGGTCACAGGTTGCCTCTTTGGGCATCCCCACAGGCCCCTTTTTCCCCTTGATGTCCATGTACCGAGCAGCCACACAGCTCTTGGTTCCACAGACATTGGGACAACACTTCTCAAAGGTCTCGCACTCCTGTGGGGAAGGAAAATAACCTGATCATTACTGGGAACAGAGTAAAGGCCTTTTTGGAGACTCAGCAAGCAGAGAGCCCAGAAACTCAGCTCTGCCACAGATATCCCTGGTGGAAACATCCCATCAGCATTTCCCAGGGGGTTCTGAAGTGCTGAAGGAGAAGACTCTTGAGAAGGAAAATGTACTTCTGTTTCTCAAACACAAACCTCCTCATAAGGTCTTTACCCCAGAGTCACATGGATTGCTTGACTGTGAACCAACCACCCCCCTTTCATGCTCTCTGAAATGCCTGAGGACAAGCCCTGAGAAACAAGAGCAGATGGAAAGTCTTATCATATGGCTGTAGGCAGTAATCCTTCTTATTTTCCACAGAAGTATGTAAAGTATTATTTGAATTCCCTGAGACTAACAGCCAGCTCCTGGAGGTGAAACTGCCAAGGATTTGTAATTGTTCACATTGTAAAGGAAATAATAGAATATCTCAAAAGTAAGGTAATACTTGCTCCAAAAATAATTTTCTATGGTATTTAGAAAAACAAACCCCAAATAGCTCATTATGGCTTCTCTGTCTTATTTTAGTCTTATTTTCAAATGCAGCATCACTCTTCTAGTGATTTATTACACCCCGCCTTGGCTACAGTCAGCTCTAAATTGTGGTTAATTTTAGCAGAATTTTCATCTTCTGTGCAGAAAAGGTATTTGATACATGTGATCAGGATTGCTGAGTGGTTATAGATTACTTCAAGGGACGAGGAAAACTGCTACCATGTGCCCAACAGGGCACACTTCCACCGTGTGTTAAACCTCTACAAGCCCCCTAAAATCCATTAGCTTTCTCCGTAAGTGAGAACAAATGGTTTTTAAGCTACCAAGCTGAAAAGCTTCTCCTGAGTCCAGTATCCTTTCCTTACTGGGAAAAAGATGACCTAATATCAAAACTCTTTCCCCATTTCCAGCTGCACATTACTAGGTTTCAAAAGCAAAGCTAGAAACCAGGATTGTGGAGGTTTTCAGCTCGGGTTAAGGAGTGTGGCTTGGCAGAGTCCTTGGTTGCCTGCAGTCCACTCACTCCATCCGAAGTCCCAGGACTCTGTGCTGCCACTAGGCAAAATGAATATTTGTAACCAGTGGCTTCTGGCTTTCAAGTTTTGACCAGTAAATTATTAAAACATCATTGTCTGCTACTGCTGCTGCTGCTGGGGTTTTAGTTTTAGTTTGAAAGTGTTTTAGTGTTCATTGCTGCACCTGGTAGTTGGAACAGAGGCAGCTTATTTGGGAATGGCAAAAGTAAAAAGAGCACCTTCATTCCTAACACATGGGATCCATCTGAGTAAATGTCTTTGTTTACTTATGGCCAGAATTTTTGTCAGTTTTTCCCCCTTTTTAACATTGCAGAAACAACCTGGCGACAGAGTACAAACCCAAACATTTTTTTTCAGCACAGTAAATGTTCTGTCAGCCAGGTTTGGGCTGCAGAAGCTTTGTCAGGGGACATGATGTAAGAGGCAAGACAAGCAGGTATTTTCAGATGCCAGCTTGAGCTGGCAGTGCTGACAGGTTGAAAAATGAATTTTAGGGTGGTAAGCTAAACACATTTTGAGCTGGGAGCATCCCACAGAACATCTGCCTGGTCATTTTAGCCATGCCCTGTTCTGCACCCCAAGCAAGCTTTGCGCTTCAAATGCAGCAAAGGCTGATGATTTACATGTTAAACTAAACTATTTCATACAGGATTCCTCCCAGGAATATAAAACATTGATGATGGCCACCAACAACAAAGAGCATAATGACACTGTTAAAATACTACAGATTGGCCCCAGGGCATGCTGAGTTCTGGAGTATCAAATTCAGGCATTTCTTTTGACATGAAAACACAGAAAAGGATCAAAGAGAATGAGCGCTATACCCACACTAGCAAAAGTGACAGCTGGCACACACCTCCCCTCTTAACTGATAACTCATCAAACCTTTTATACGTTATATAGGTCACGGGTCAATTAAATACATGCACTGTCTGCACTGGGTCCTGCCCAGTGCCAGCGCCCTTCCAGCTGGGACAGAAGGCTCCCACCAAACACCCCGACAGCCCCAGCAGCGCCCGTGACGCAGAGACACAAAAATGTGCATCACTCACCAGGTCAGCGTCGCATTCCCTCTTGCAAGTGCTCTGCGCGTCGACCCACAGGTTGGGGTTCATGTCATTGGGGCATATCCCAGCGTGGGAGTAGCGGATTGGAGGTAGGGCTCTCCCTGTCAGAGAGACCTCCAGAAGCAAGAGGACACTGCTCTTCCCTAGCAAGATCCACATCCACCGAGTGAACAGCACCAACAACATCTCAGAATTTCTCCAGGGCAGTGGCAGTGTCCAAGCTGGAAGTAGTTCTTGTTTGCTTGGGGTTGCTTTTTTTTTTTTTTTTTTTTTTTTTTTTGGTAAGCCTTAAGTTTTTGAGGAACCCAGATGCACCTGACTTTGGTAAAAACTTCAGCAAGCTCCTCTGCTGCCTCTGTCGACAGTGCAGTTTGGTCTGGACCTCATTGGATTAAAGGTCCTAGGAAGTCACCCCCTTATTTTAAGAGAAACGCTACTTGTGCGAGCAGAGTTAGCTCTATTTATACCCTGCCTCTGTTAACAAGTCAGAAAAAGTAAACTTGATTTCTTTGACAGGCACACGCTTCCTATGTCCTGGTGGCAGTCAGACAGATTTGTTGCAAGAAAAAAAAGCTGGAAAGAGTTCAAAAGGCTGGAACTGGCATGGTGGGACCCCTGCATGTTTCTGAATGCAGGGAGGCCTTCTTAACCCCTTTAGACCTAAAGTACTTCCCTATGCTAAGAATGGCATTTACTTCTGAAAGGGGACTTGTCTAAGTAACACGGACCGCAGTCAGGGGATTTCCCCACGGCAAGGGGCTACACAATCACTTGCTAAAAGAAACAAATAATAGGATTGAAGCAATTAAAGCCAGAATATCATATTTTAACAAAGGAAGTAGGGAAGAAATAACTTATTTAAACTTAGGATCAACAAAGCAGAATGTCTTCATAACTTCTCCCGGGGCTCCTCCGGGCTTTTTCTTCTCTTTGGTTGGGAGATTTCCATGATACTAAGTTTAATGCTGCCTTCCAGTCCCACCAGGAAGATGTTAAAAAGTGTCCCTGAATTCCTCCACATTTCCTGACAGCCAGATCCCATTGTACAGTGCATTGCTGACCCCTTTAACAGCAACAACAAAAAATAGTAGAAGTTCAACTCTATGGAAACCTGCATAAAGGAATGTACAGCATTTTTGCATTGGGGGGTGGGAGGGAAACTCAGTCAAGCTGAGTTCCTCATTCCCTGATTATTACAGCAAGGAGCTGATCCTGCTCGTGCTGAACATGTGCCAAAATCCAGAGATAAGTGGCAGAAGTCCGAGTTGCTCAGCACCTTCCAGGATTAGGGCCTCTGGGCTGAGTTTTGGGCTAGCTTGGGTGGATCCTGTGTGTTGCTAAGAGCCCCCTAGGACAATCAGGTAAGTTTGCATCCCATGTGGAGGTTCTGCAGGGCTGGACCAGCAGCACTGTGCCTGGGTAGGAGGAAAGGTTGTGGATCCACCCCGTGCCCAGTGCTGAGAGCTGCAAAACCAGGCAGAATCAGCCCTGACTTTTTTCCATTGGGTTTATAAATCCAGGATTGTTTTTCATGGCTGAGTTTGGACCTAATTCTCCCCTGAGCAATGATGGCTGCCAACCAGTGCAACTAGAAGTGAACTGGGTCACCATGGGGCTCCTGCTCCTCCCCTGGGGCCAGGCAGCAGAGCAGTGACCTGCTGGTGTTTCCCTGGATCACCTCTGGGAGAAAGGGAGGGCAACCTGGAACTGACCTGCCCCGGGCTGTGGCATTTCTGTAGCAGCCCAGGCTTATAAAAGGGGCTCTGACTGTAGCTCTGATTTGTGTGCCTGCATTAACCATATGCATAGTATTTGAATTTCATGGGACGTGCAGAGCAAAGTTGTCCAAATTAGCTATTTATAAGGAGCGAAGTCAACTGCCAGGCAGCAGTTTGCAGTTGATTTATTCACTCTGAAACTTTAGAAACCTGCATGACACTTGTACAAAGTGCTGCTGTGTGCTAAATGTTTTATTCAGTACTTGTTTACAAACTCAGCACCCTGTGATGCCTAAAAAAGCCAACCAAAAATGACACATTCCCAAGAGGTACTTAAAATTCTTGCAGCTCTATTAACAACAAAATCACATGTATTAGGTTCTGTTGACTAAACAAAGACACTTTATATTGTAAAACTGACTACAGATAAGCTTTGAAACCAGCTGTATGTGGGTCTTGAGAGTAGCCATAAATGTGATTTTTTCCCTGCCAGCTTTAATCTTTTATGGCTGTTTTACCCCTTTACCTGCCAGAGGTGGATCTTACACTCTCGATCTCCTCTCCTGGTGCCAGACAGCCATGTCCTCGCTAGCTTTGGTGAGTGAGAGACACACTAATGTGGGCCACCATTGGTAGAACTCAGTTCCAAACAGGAAAAAACAGCTTATTTTTAACTGTCCCTGACCAGGGATCCCTTGCCCAGATGCACATTTCAGCTGTGGGGGAGCAGAGTGGGGCTCTGAAAAATGAGATACTGGTTTGCATCAGACAGGCAGAGCAGCCTTCTGCTTTGCTATGTCCTTCTCCACCCACAGGGATATTCTCCAGTGACAGGTAAGTCCCATTGCAGCTTTCTGCTTTCAGCTCTGAGGGATCATGTTCCTGGATCAGTCCCTTGGCCACTTGAGCTCAGCTAGAAGAGAGGAAAACATTGCCATAAATCTCCCTGTGAATGTGGGCAGACAGCTCCAGAAGGCAAGAGAGGCAGTGAGGGGTCCAAACAAGCCTTGACAGCTGCTCTGTTCCTGCCAGGACATCCCAGCGATGCTGTTACCCAGCCTGAGGAGCACATCCTGGAGGGAAACCACTATACAGGCTGCCCCAGGCTGGCTCAGGGACAGCGGGGACGCTGATTGTCCCAGCATGGACAGCCAAGCTCTGACTAATGCACTCACTATCTCCTGGGTTTCGTTGAGGGCTGTTTACTTGCCTGTTTTAAGTTAACTCCAGTGCCCTCAGTGGATCTGACTGGACACTCCAGAACACCACCAGTTAATGCCAGTTGTGAACTGGGGTCTCTGTCAAGGTCCCCGGGCCCAGTTTTTCTGTTCCTCCTCGTGTATAAAGCACT
Organism: Anomalospiza imberbis; assembly: GCF_031753505.1. Taxonomy (NCBI): domain Eukaryota; kingdom Metazoa; phylum Chordata; class Aves; order Passeriformes; family Viduidae; genus Anomalospiza; species Anomalospiza imberbis. The sequence continues at coordinate 9,225,441 of NC_089699.1, read as the reverse complement.
GTGCATTTTTTCTTTAATATAAGTTATAAAGTAATCCCCATTCTCCATTTCTATGAACAAATCCATTATGAAGGCTGATTTTATGACTTATCTTATTTCAGCTTTGTCAGATACTGATGTGATAAAGGTCTTCCCAAAAGAGATCAAGCCTTAGAAGCAACCCTATTAACTACCCGAAAATCCCCCTTTGTGATCCAGATGCTCGAATGAGTCTGCTGGATGGGGAACTGGGATGAACTTCTCTGGATCTTAGATGGACAAACCTGAGCCCTGATGGCACAAAGCAACATCTTGGGTCTGCTCCCAGCAGTGGAGACATTGGTGTGTGACCAGCCTCAGTCCTGAAAAGCTGTCTTGGGTGCCCAAGGTCCCGGTTAGGGTTCTCAATCTAGAACTGGCTTAACTCTTGTTGGGTTTTTTGTAAATTATAGTTTCTTTGTCCTTTTTCTTGCCCTCCTCTTCTGTGCCAAGTGTTGACTGACTGTGTGGTGTGACACCTTTTAACTGAGGATGGAAACAGGATTCTCTGGTGTGCAGAAAAGTATAATTTTATTTGGGCATTATTCCTTAAGCCACTGCTAAAGGAGCAGCAAACTGTTGATCAGATTTACTAGGCCAGCAGTACTCATCTGGAGTTACTCAGCAGAGGGTGGATTCATTGGCTGGTTTTATTGTGGAAGGCTCTTGGCAGGAACTGTCCCTCTGCGATGTTAAAACTCCAACTCCCATTGATCTCTTCCTGAGCACAGGGGCCCTTCAAGCCCCAGCCTCTCGTGCTCCCTGGGCCCACTGCCATTGGAAGCCGGGTTTGCCAACACAAACACGAGCTACCCCCTCTCCAGACAGGCTGTGACTCATCACTGCCTGTGGCACTTTGCTGTGGCGGTGCCACGGATGTCCCCAGCATATGCTGCAGATTAAGGCCAGAAGTGAAGGTTGGATGCTGGACCTGCTCTGCCTCTGAGAGTAGCATAAAAAAAAATGCTCTGTCTGGTCCTTGAGGCCACCCTCCTCCTCCTCTCACAGGACAGCTGGTGACAGCAGGGCCTGATGCCAGCTCCATGCACCGCCCACAGCATCAATCAGCCCCTTCTTCCAAACGGAATGCCCAAATCTGCCCTGCCCACAGGGACCCTGGTCACGCAGGCTGCTCCAAGGACATGCTCTTCAGCCCCTCCATCACCATGCACCCTTTGTAGGTGGCTCCTTGTCCATGTACAGCTGAAAATATGATGCCTGTACTCTAAAAAAACCTGTTTCATTTAGACAGTAACAACGGTATGTTACATAACAGGCTGTATGTAAAGCTTATTGCACTTAAAGCTGATAGCCAGACATTTAAAAGGGAGCGTCACTGCCAGATCCCTTTTGATGCGCAGCTGCCAACTGCTTGTCTCAAGCAGGAACATTGCTTCCACAGAGAAATACAGACAATGCCTTGGGACCTCGGCTTTATCTTGCTTTGGACTGCAAAGAGTCAAACCTTCCCCTTTGAGTGATATCCTGAACCTCGGCACGACCTTCTAAGTGGATGGCCAGGGATCCCATCTTGGATGCCTTTCCACAGCCCTCAGAAGGCCACACGTCTCCTGCTGGCTGAGCGAGGAGGATTTTTGGCAGCATGAGATGTACCTCTGAACATCAAAGCACAGGCAAAGGCTGCTGTGCTGGCCACATGCTTTGGGAGCACATGCACACAGGCCAGGCAGATTTGGGCTGAAAGTGTACAATGGGAACAGCCTGTCTGAGCCCTATTTCAGCTCTCTTTATATGCATAATTAGTAGCAGAGGCATATTTCAGTTTTCCCCAAGTTAAGATAGAAATCTCCCTGAAAGCATCCAGAACTAACAAGTGCTGGTTTTGACTTCTGAAATAATATATCTGAGTAGATCCCAGAGAGCAGGGAAGGCTCAGTGGGCATATTTGATATGGTGACTGATCACCGAAAGGAGCTGCTGTTGATGTGCACACTGCCTCGTGTGCAGCTGCTCGGTAAGCAGGAGTTAATGTGGTTAGACAAAAGGGCTCAATTTAGGGAGGGAAATCAATAATGTCAGGGTGTTTATTACAGGGTTATGGGCCACCTGCTAGAACTCAGCATTAGGCCTGTGTTGCATTGTGTTTTGGGAAGAGCTGATGGCACTGCACTCAGACAGGGCTAGTGCCAGAATTATTATTTTATGCCTCAGCAGATGGCTTCTGCTCAGGGGTTTTATCTTTGAGTGCAGACATACAACTAATCATCATTTTCTTTCTCTTTCCCTGCTAACGTAAGCTGGGCAGGAAGCAATTGCCAGTTTGATGATAGTTCATTATTGTTTGATTTATTCTGTCTGAAACAGCACAGCAAGAGGCACCAAGGATACAAAGGAAGATAATCAATGAGATATCTGTTATCAAAGAGATAAGGGGAAAAGCTGAGCTCAGAAGCTAGTCTCTCACCAGCCAGTCTCCTTCTGTCCCTGTTTCAGAGACAAAGCCCAAGATACTCCATAGATAATTTGGAGAAGTCATGTTGGTATCTTTGGATTGTCAAGATTGCAAAGATTAAATGTTGGGAATGGGTTCATCCTGCCTTAGAGCAGGATGATCTAAATCACTTCCTTAAGTCCCTTCCAGCTCTGTTGTCTGTCACTGTCAATGCTGAGAGAGACCTGCTCCATCAATTAAGCTTTCAGTTAGGGAAATCTGAGGTCTGTAATGCAACCTGGAATACCAAGAAATAGAAATCACAGCCACAGTGCCACCAGTGCAGGGCCAGCACTTTCTGTGTCAGGCCCTCTCAGCTACCTGAGGTACAGGCTGGACCAGGTCCTGTCACCTGCTGAGCATGGCAAATACAGACACCATGGACACACGGCTGCAGCATGGAGGCTTGAGCACCTTGTTTTGTTGCAGGTTTTAGGAGTTCATCGTTAGTTTTATGGCAAGCTTGAATAACAGCACTTTAGGGAACTGGCACCAAACCCGTGGTGTTGTGGAGATGGAGATGTTCCCATGGAGATGTTCCCATGACTTGCAGCACTGCTGTGGCTGTGTGAGCCATAGCATAAAATCCTCGGGATTGAACTGGTGTATTTGTTGTTGTTCTTTATGACTTCCAGTTGTTCTGCTTGGTTCCAGCTCGGTTTGAAGCAAAGCTCAGAATAAAAGTGAGGTGCAGGCCTGGCATATGCTCAGGCTGAATGCTCAGCACATCTTTCACCAGACCCAGTGGTGTTTCTCCAGGAACATAAGTTAATTTAGCTCCCCATGTAGAACTAATGAATATTACTGAACCCATTGCACAGATTCACTTCAGTCTACAAATGACCCTAATTTAACCTCCTTAATATTTACTTTTAGGAATTTAAAGCTGGGAGGAAATCACTTGCTGAGTATCACACAGCAACAGCCACAAAAGTTTGGAGTCCTAAGATCCTGCTGCCAACCCCATGGGCACCATTTCCTTCTCAAAATGCAGGTTCAGTATAGAAAACTCATATTGCTTTTGTTTGTGATGTGATTCAATTTATATAAAAAGTAGGATTTTAACCTGCTATTAATTTAATTTAACCCCAAGCCTTAATTCCCTGTGACTTTAGCATGAAGGAACCATCTCTTTGTCACTCAGGGCTGATCTTTTTTTTAGAAAGCTTATGAACCTTTCAGTGGAGGAGAGTTTGTGAGGTGAGATTAAGCTGCTGCAGATTTGCATGATTTTGTGCTCCATTGTGAGACTTTACCAAACCCCTGAATCTGTGGAAGTTTGGAACCCTCCTTGTGGCTGGGAGCCTCTCCAGGAGATGCAGAGCAGTTCCCAGTGACTGGGGTTTCCATCAGGCAATGAGTGTTGGCTTCTCCAGACAAGGTGGAAGTTCCAGAGCTCCTCGGAGGGTTTGGTATCCAAAACTTCACTATAAACAAGCTAATTTTCACAAAATGGAACTATTTCCATTTCTGCAGATACTATGAAATTCCTTTAGCAACAATTCTGTCTTCTTGGAATTTAAATCTAAATTAGGACAAAATTCCTTTTTAACTGAAGAGTTATTGCCCTGGTTTGGCTTTGCTGGCCGTTAGCAGTCCTGGCTGTTACACAGCACATCCTCTGCCCATGCCCAGAGGGTGACCTCTGCCAGGAGCAGTCCCTGCCTTCTAAGCTGGGCACATTAAGAGTCTTTCCAAGAGGTGAACTATTTTATTTTAGTTTGCTCTGTGTGCCACCAGATGCAAGGCATCACACAGTCTGCACCGGCTGGACCCAGACAGTGGCAAACAGAAGGAGACACAGGACCTCTTTGGGGCTACTGATGCCCTCACTAGAAGTGCCCAAAGGAGCCAGAGTGCAGGTCTGGTTTGTAAAGGTGCTCTTCTCCTGGCATTCATTCAGCAGCACATCTGAACATGGGCTGGAAGTGCGACTGATATCTGCAAACCAGTGATGACCCACTTCCATTGATCTTTTGAGCAGCTAGCCCATAATTCCTGGCCTGGCAATGGTATGTTTGTCTCCATTTAATAGCTTTTTTTCACCATTGCTCTTTCTGATTCCAGCTAATTTAACATACATTCTTATTTTGATTTTTTTTTTTTTTCAGAGTCCACCTGCAGCCCACAGCATAGCAGGATCTGCTGAGATGCTGTACTTTCTTCCCAGGGCAGTTTTGGAGATAATGGGTCCTGTCTGATACAATGGTGGCTGGCAGAGCAATCCTAGGTTTAACAGATTCACGTGGTTTAATCCTTACAACTTCCCTGTGCCTTGTTGGGCTCAGTGCTCTGTCTCACCAATTGCTGGGATTGTGTTTAATGACAGACACAGCAGATGTCTTTGAGCTGGGGGGTACAAAGGAACCACAGCATCATTAATGGTGAGTGTTTCACATGCTCTGGAATGGCCTGATTTTTCTCCAGTTGAAGTCGATGTAAATATTCTGCTGACTTCAAAGGGGAACAGGGTGAGGTTACAGCCAAGTACTCTTGGAAATCCCATCCAGTGCTTGATTTTTCTTGACCTGAATGGCAGTTCAGTCAGCTCTGCTTCCACAAAGGAGCTTTCAGGAGCCCTGGAAAAGCCGCTAGAGTGCTTTTAGCCCTGGGTTCACATGGTAGCAGCATGTGAATTGCGGCAAAGTTAGAGGCTGATTCAGCCCTCCCAAGTTTTGACTCGACTTCTGCAGATGTCTGGCTAGCATCACTCTTGCTCTCTCCTCACTGACTGTGGGGGAGTTTAGGGCAATGGGATTCCCATGGAGGCACTTCAGTTTGGTGGGGCGAACTCCTGCACTGGGGCAGCAGAATGTGGGGTACCCTCACAAGACCTTTGGTTTTGCTGTGCATCAACCAGGAGAGCAAACTGGTCAAAATGCCTGGAAAATCTTTACAATGTGGCATGAGCTGTGGCTCTGTCTCTTCCCAGCCCAGAGAAAATGGTCTTGAATTATTATTCTCCTTTTTCTCTCTCTCTCTCTCTCTTTTTTTTTTTTTTTTTTCTGGGAAGGAGTGTTTTTTCTTTCATAATTTTACATTTTCTTTTATGTTTGTGTAACATCATACTTAAAGGGCTCTATGAGAGTGGAAAATCAGTCCTTTCTATACATTTCCAAATATTTCCATTAACTAATTTTCTTTTGAAGACAATCAGATTTGTCAGTTTGGAATTATCGCCACAGGAACCTTTCCTGTCTTTGCCACTGACTTTTGTGAGCCCAGAGCACTTGCTCTATGCACTACAGCTTCCACCTCCCAGAAGGGGACTGTAAAGCTCTCAAGTAGGTCAAGTGACATCAATTTATCTTTGAAACCTCAACTTCTTGCCATTGTGAGCCGTGTGTGAGTGTGAGGTCTGATTTACTGCAACTAAAAAACCATTGGGAAAAATGGTAAATGCAAAAATTGTATCTCCAGCCATTTGTTCAAGTCTCTTAAATTGAAATTTTAAGCACAGCCCTTTCTAATTCTCTCTCTCACACACACACACACACACTTTGTTTTTTAAACTTTGCCATGGTCAGAAACCTAATACTGTAATTTTTTCAGGACATATATGTGTGTGTGTGTATATATATGTAGATGCATATATATGTATATGTGTATATATATATATGTAGATGTATATATATATGTACTTTCTCAGCTCCTTTTTGATTTGTCTGAGGAATCTGGTGTACCCATGACCATAAAAACCAGGTTAGTGCACAGTAGAGGCTTTCATGGCCACTAATCTTGATGACAAAATTATTCAAACAAACACTTCTTGTGTCACCAATATATATTATGTAAAACCTTGTGACTTTGATTATGTGTCTATAATACAGATTAGTCTGTTTGGGTGTTTGGTGCTGACCTCCAATAAGCTCCTAAAGTATTAGCAAGAATTTACAAGTGACAGGCAGGCAGAGGTGCTGTTCTGCCTAATCCCATTCCCAAAACTCTGGCTATATATGTCTGAACAGTTTCTGCTGCTTTCCTTGAGGCACCAACCAGGTTCTGTCTCAGCCCCCTCACAGACACCTTTGTCCCTCTTTCCACTGCTGTAATGTGTCACAAATGTTGGAAGATTTCACTAACCTTATGGATTAGAGCCAGGGAAACAGCAAGAACAAATTTAGAATAGGAGGCAGAGAATGTACCAGCTGGGAGGTGATGCTGTCAATCTCCATGGAGACCTCTTTAGTTACAGCTTTGCTAATTACTCTGATGAATTGTATAGTGCCTGGTTGAAAGCATGGCCAAGTCAATGGAGAGTTCCAAACTGACTGGCTGTGTCTTGTGCCCATGAGGGATGCACGGGGCACAGCCCCTTGGGGTAATCAGTTATGATTTGCACTGAGGTCTTTCTCCTTGATGGCCAAAACATAGCCTAAGGAGAATCCAAACACCTTCATCTGATCTTCTGCATGAGGCCAGCTTCTTCTAAAGAAAAGAGCTCTGGAGAAATAAATGTATATCTTGTCTTAGCAAAACAATTTTTTTTTCTCAGGCATGCAAGTGAAACATCTCTGTCATCTTGTGAACTTTCCATAGGAGTCATCTCCTGCAGGAGATGAATTCAGACAGATCCACAGAAGCCTTTTGATTCCAAATGCCTAGACAAGATATGGCTCTTTGCAAGATTCAGGCAATTAGTTATATTTGCCCCTTATCCCCAGGATGAACATGTTTCATGGATTAGTAGGGCAAATGGAGGGACTACAGACACGGGCAGAGAGGAATGAAGCCAAAAATCTGGAGAAAATGCAAAGGCAGTCCCTTTTCTGCACAGTTTTCCGGGTTAGGATGTCTCTGAGCTCAGAAGGGATTGGGCTAACACCTGGAGACACTGCCACAACCCCAACACCAGCAACAACCATCCTCAGGGGGAGAAATTTGGCTCCACGACACTACAGCTCAGGCTTGTCATTACTGGAAGCCAAAATGGCTTTAGGCACTAGTCTACTGAACATTTTCCAGTTGTTATCAAAATCTATTGGACTTCTTAACCACAAGTCCCTGAGCTGATGTACCACACCCCTTAGGTTCCAGGTCCCCGATTTGTTTGTTCAGAAATTATTTATTTATTCTACAAACAGAAATAAGGTTAAATTAACAACTGGGGGGAAAAAATCAGCTGCACACCATGCCTGATTTCTAAAGGCATTTGGCTCCCTGAGCAGTTCTTTCCCTTGCAGATCACCATTCCCCCAAATATAAATGCCATTTTCCAAACCCTTCCTGTCAAATTTCACTCCATGCTGCAGGCATGTGCAGCTGTGTGCATGAATGTGTGCTCACACCTGCTTAAATGTCCCTCTTTAGACACTCAGCTCCCTTTGAGCCCCTGCAGGATGCTCAGCAGTGCTGAAAATCCATGAGATAGCTGGTTGCACTGAAGTTCAGGGATACTCCAGGGTGCTAAAACCTGTCCTGAATCCCAGTCCTCTGTACCACTATCAGCACAGCAATTCCTTCCAGGTGATTTAGTGAAAAAGCTATCATTTATGGTCAAAAGAAAGATGACGGGTGAGTTCTCTGCAATTCTGGAATTCACTGGAAGGATTTTTTTAGCTCATCAAAAATAGAGGAATTATTCTTGAGTAGAGCCCTATCCACCCTGCCTCAGGTGCTCATCTTGCCTGGCAGTAGGCGGCTGGAAATTTTTTGGTTCGAAGCTCACTCTCTTTGGATCCTTTGGCAGGGGGTAGAACACAAGGGGCATCTCTAGAGGTTGATTTGGCTGTGCTGTTTTAGACCCTTGCCCTGGGAGGAGATGCATCTGCCTCTGTGCTTCATGTTCCCCCCCCCATGGACATGAAGTGAGTGTTGGGTGACACAGGCTCAGACTTGATAACATGGAGGTTTAAATTTAACCTAATTCTCCTACAGACCCTCAGAGGGGGCTTCCATGGGGTGAGCACAAAAACTGGTACAGCATAAACTGCTTCTCCCATGTGACTTTGACTTCCTCCTTTGAAATTGTCTCCTCTGCCTTCAAACTCATTGAAAGGCCCAGTGTGAGCAGCATAGATTAGCTCAAATCTAAGTGAATGTTGGGCTTGACTTTTAATTTCATCTTTATTCTCCATCAATCTTTCAATTTCCCTGAGCCTTAATCAGGTAAACAGGTAAACAGGTAAATCTGTGAGTGTGCATTAAGTATCATATTTAAGGTTTCTGAACCTTAATCTTATTTCTCACACAACTGCAGTTGTGTCCACAACTGCAGTGTTGGTTTAAATTGCCAGAAACATTATTTTGGTGGGGTTGGGTGGGGACCAAGTGTTTCAAATGTGATTGTACAGCTGTCAGTATCACTGTGTAACTGGGAATTAAGCCTTTAAAAATATGTTTAATCATAACTTTCAGTGACTGAGAAGTTGGTTTAATGGGAGGAATGGAGTTATGTGGGGAATAAAACCTGAAATGCAAAGGGAATAAAAATCTTCATAAGCCTTAAAAAAATACCGGAGCAAATAGCAAACAGACAGACCATGGTTTCCCAAAAAAGAAAAAAAAAGAAGCAGAAAAAAACTAATTCAGAGGATCAGGCACAGTTAGAAGCTCGCATAAAGACGTATATTAGCACATAACCAACAAAATCTGAAAAACTTGCTGTGGGAACAAAGGCTGGCCCAAGCCTCCCCTGTGGTCACTGCAAGGCTGTGATAGCAAGGTGTTGGCTCTGCCAGGCAAAGCCACAGGCGCAGGGCTGTGCCCAAGGCTGGGGAACAGGGAGCACTGAGCCCCTGTAAATCACAAAGAAAACAAAACATCACCGACCTGGGCTCCAGACACAGGCTCAGAGCTCAGCGTGTTCCCACTGAAGGCCAAGGTCATTTAACATTTGGGAGGAAAAGCAGCTGCTCCAGCCATGAGCACCATGTGCAATTCCCAGCAGCTTCCAAAGGCAACGACCAGCACTCAGCTGGCACCTGCCCCATGGCTGCAGATCCTGCAGGCCCTGCTGCTCTTGGCAGGGAGGTGTGTGTGCATGTGTGCCCTGCATAGGTACAGGCACAAACCCAGCTATCATGTGGGAAAGGAGCAGGGAAAGGACAAGTTCTTGGCTCTGCTGGGAGCTGGTGAGTGTGACACCAGTGCCAGTAAACGGGGAGGGGACGCACGAGTACGAGGGGGTCTGAGGCTCCATGTGTGGGGCACGAGCAGGAGGTTCATGGCGGTGGTGGGGAGGTTTGAGTCAAGTGAACTCGCTGCTAATCCTCTTGCACACAGCCTTCCTTGCAGGAGGAGATCTCATGACTCCAGGGAGAAGTACATTGTGTAACTAAGCAATGGTGAACCCAAGCTCCATTTAACAAGGCTTGGCACAGCTGCAACAGAGTAGGATACTCATCCCAAGAGAGCGTGAGAGAGAGCATCTCAGTGCATCACGACCGGCTTAGAGTCCTTAAAAGCCCTGTGTGACTTTGGGAGAGGAGCTCAAGTAGAGGGGGAAGAAAAAGAAAATAAAAAGAAAAAAGTCCATAACCCCCGAGAACGCAGCTCCCTGCAGTGGGTTTCCCTGCACTCGTGTGGAAATGTTGCATAATGTCCCTTTGCACCACACGGAGCTTTGAAATCTGCAGGATCAAAGCGGTATGGAGACACTATGGATGTGCCAAGACAAATTTAAAGGCATTTCACAGTTACAGCAAGGAGCACAAAGCCCCACTCCAGGCTCCTCTTGCTGTTCCACTGTGACATCTAGTGGCAGTGGCATTGGAGAACACCACAGGAATGGTGTTCCTAGCTTTAGGCCTGTCCCTGCACTCACCTCCTGAGTAGCTTTTCCCCATCCATCTGAGAGGTGTCTTGTATTACTTTGGGAAAAGCTCTTTTGCCACTAACCCTACTGGTAAAGCTTTCACAGTGTGCAAGAGGGCACTCTGCTTCCTAGAATGTATCACTAGGTCTCCACTTGTGTGGCCTTGTCTTTGTTTTATGGCTTTATGGCACAGACACTAAAAAAAGACAAAAGAGATTGTGGGTTAAAGAGTGATCATTTAAGATGCCTTTACTGAAAAAGCAAATGAATTAAAACACAAATATTCAGGTCACAGCAGTGTCCATTTGAGGGCTGGTCTTCCAGGTCTCTAAGGTTTGAATTTGCAGTTGTCATCAGGTAAATCTTGTTTACAAACCATTCTCCAAATCCAGTTGTTTTTCATACATTTTGTTGAGTCTTTTGGTAGCAGCTGGGCAAAATTTTTGTTCAGTCTCTTGCATGGGATCAAAAGCATGTGATCTGGTGTGAAAAACTTGCCACTGAGTCACCGTGTAACCTTTGCCACAGAAGTTAAAAATGTCACCGCTTGCTTCTCCCTCCTGCTTTCGTGAGGGTGGTTTGCAGGGCTGCATCTCTCTTAGAGAAACATTTGGCCTGTGGGCCTCTGCCTCTCCTGACTGATTAAAGGGAAGATGAGTATTTGTGCTTTGAAGCTTCATTTATATGGAGAGATATTCAGGAACTGTTTTGATGGAAATGCTGCAGGCATCATCTTCACCTAATGGCCTTAACCACCAGAGAAGGAACAGCAGAGCAAAGCAATAGCAACCCAAGCCCTAAATTAAATGGTAGGCTAAAATATCACTAATAAGAAAAGTAAGCAATAAAAGAGATGCAAAGAAAAAAAAATGTCAGTGAAAATTGCTCCTTGGTGGCAGACACTGATGCCAAAAAGCCTGGAGTTCAATGAGCTCCCCAACACATGCCACAGTGATTTAATTAAGAATGTGAGCGACACACTGGAGAGGGAATGGCTGGGAACTGGGGGTGCCAGGGCTGGAAGTGTGTGGGGAAAGCCATGGATTTGAACTCAGCCTTGTGGTCCTTTCCCAGCCCATGGCAGCCTCACAGCTCGAAGGCAGGAGCCAGGCTGCTGGTTAAAAAAACACCCCAAAAAGGGCAAGGCCACTGTGATAGATGATAGGTTGGACTCAAAAACCATCGAGGTCTGTCCAACCTAAATAATGCTATAAAGTGCTTTTGCCAGCAGGCAGTTTTTTACCTGCAGCTTTTTCCCCTCTTCCCAGGAGCTCTCTCCCCTCAAGCCCCCACACAGGGCTCAGGATGTCAGGTGAAGGTAGGATGAACTCATCAGAGGAAACACTCCAGTCTTGGATTTTCACCCTGTCCAGGCCCCTATCTCAGTGTCTGAGGTGGGGGGCTCTCAGAATCACAGAAGCATTGGCGTGAAAAATGCCAATCACTTGGTTTTTAAATTTTTAGAAGTTTAATAATAATAAAATGGTTATAAAAATAGTAATACAATTAGAGTAATGAAAATTTAGAGTTAGGACAATTACAAGACAATAAAAAGCAAAGAATTACGGACGTCCGGATGCTCTCGGGCACTTAAGCCCGATAAGCATGCCTTGTGAACAAAGGAATAACCTTTAAAAGCAATAGCCTGTTGCATATTCATACATCTCATACATGATGCATAAATTCCTTGCAAATTAAGAACTTTTCTGGTTTTGGTCAACTTTTTCCCCTTAATCCTGGTGGTTCCATAAAGACGGAGAGAAGGTGGAAGAATGTTTGTCTTTTCCGATAAGGAGGCAGTAATTCTTTATGGGCCCCCATCACTGCCATCTCTGTGCGAAGAGTTTCTTGATTATCTCATCTTTCGCTTGAGCTAGTAAAAAAAAACCCACATACATAGGTTCTATTTTAACTACAAAACTACATTTACCATACTATTAAAATGTTAATACAGCAATTCTAATCAATATTTTTTGATTAGCTCAATTGCTTGAGCTAGTAAAAAAAAACCCACATACATAGGTTCTATTTTAACTACAAAACTACATTTACCATACTATTAAAATGTTAATACAGCAATTCTAATCAATATAACATAATACATATAGTATTCAATTTAATATTTGCGAAAAGCCAATCAAAAAATATGCATTTTTCACAGCTGGCGTTGGAAAGGACCTCTGGAGATCATCCACTCCAACCCCCTGCTATGGCAGGTCCATCTGGAGGAGGTGACACAGGGATGTGTCCAGGTGGGTTTGGAATTTCTCCAGGAGACTACACATCCTTCCTGGGCAGCTGTTCCAGAGCTCTATCACCCTTAATACACCCTGATGTTCTTCCTAGTGTTGAGGTGGAACATTTTGTGTTTTAGTTTATGGTCATTGCCCCTCGTCCTGTCGCTGGACACCAATGAAAAGCGTCTGACAGCATCCTCTGACCCCCTGGATATACTTAAATGCACTGATGGGATCCCCTCTGTCTCCTCCAGACCAAACAGGCCCAGCTCCCACCATGTCTGTGCATCAGAGAGATGCTCCAGACCCCTCATCATCTTTGCGGCCTTCGCTGGACCCTCTCCAGCAGCTCCCTGTTTTTCCTGTGCTCAGGAGCCAAGGACCGCACACACAACTCCAGACCAAGGCCGCTCCTGCCCGAGGCAGCGCCAGCGCTCGCCGCCCGGCCGCCCTCAAATGGCGGCGGCCGTGAGGGCCGGAGCGCAGCCCCGGCGCGGGCAGGGCCCCGCTCCGCCGCGCTGAGGCCGCCCGGCCCCTCCCGACGGGCTCCAGAGAGGCGGGGAGGGGCCGCAGCCGCACCCGGCCATGAGCGGAGCAGCGGAGGCGCGGGAGCTGGAAGAGCGGCTACGAGAGGCGGCGGCCCTGGGGGACGTGGCGGAGGTGCGGCGGCTGCTGGGCGCGGGGGCGGACATCGACTCCCGCAACGAGATCGATGGCTGGTGAGGGGCGGCGGCGTACGCGCGGGGTCCCGGCGCTGCGGGACGAGGGGCGGGCCTGCGTCGCCGCAGGGCCCGGCTCTTCCCCCGCCGCCCTTCTCAGTGGCGGTGTTGGGGGTTCTCGGGCTCGGGGCTACCCCCAGCTCATCATCAGGCGCGGAGTGAGTGGGCTGCTCTGGGAACGCAACTCTTGTGTTTCTTACTTTTCCCATTTGCAAATGCAGAAAAGCTAATCTCGGGAGGATCGGAGATTTACTGCCAAAGAGGATTACGATAAAAGCAGGTCGCCCTCCTTTCACCTGTAACTGCGTGTTTGCTCAAGGTCCCCATCCAGCCGCCTGTGTGGGACAGTAGTAGGAGTCACTCTGCAAGGGAAAGGAGGGCCCTGCCCTGCATAACTTAGAGATTCAGAACTTTAGAAAGTGCTGCAATGAAGGAAACTTTATTCCCAGTTATCACTTTATGCATAACTCGGAGGAGGTAGGACGAGGTTGCTGAGGAAGAGCCGGGCCGATGAATCCCAACCCTTCTTCCTTCCTGCAGGACCTGCCTGCACTGGGCCTGTAAGCGGAACCATGCCCAAGTGGTGTCCTGCCTGCTGGAGGCTGGCACGGACAAGCAGATCCTCACTGCTAAGGGAGAGCTGGCAGCACAGCTAACGTCGAAAGCAGACATCCGCAAGATTTTGGGAGGTACCGTTCCCATTTTAAAAGTAGTCTAAAATTCTTGGTCTAAACGCTAAAACATTTTTAGTGCTTTTATCTGAAGCAGTAATTGGCAAAACCTTGGCTAGGACCATTGTATCTCATTAGATAGCTCTGATTTATAACTGGAATTCATATTTGGCCAAATGGATGTGGGGATTTCAGGTAGGAAGGCCTTGTGTTCTGAGCTGTGTCGCCAAGAAGTAGAAGAGCTACATGCTTTGGGAAGTGTGCTGCTGCACTCCTGTTTGCTATTGTTAATAGCTGGCATACAAGCTGCAAATGGGGGCTTTCACAATTGTACAATTTGCTGTGGTCTGGCCATGATCAATACTACAAATCCCCTCAAAAGTTTTATCACTCAGGAAGTTCTGCCTTCTGAGCACCTTGTTATAGTGTGACTTGCTGGTATGGTTAATTTTTGCCCTGTAATTCTGCCATCTTACACTTTTCATATGCCCAGCAAACCCAGTTAGATGTGTGTGACACTCCTGAACAGCATCTGGGTACTGTGCTCCAGATTAAAATTGTAAGGTGCTTTACCTTTGGAATTGTGCTGTCTTCTGCATTGCACTTAAATTGCTCTCTACATTGATCTGCTCTTGCATCAACAGGGCAGGGTTATCCTTCACAAGGTTGCAGCTAAATCATGACTCAGGTTCCAACAGTTAAGCCTGAGGGAATGGCATGTTCTTACACGATGCTTTTGGTTTCTTTTGGGTGAGGTGTGGGCTTAGTTTGTAGCAAACGACTCATCTGTTTTTAACATCTAAACTGTCAAGCACATGTAGATGAACTCTGTTCACAGTCATCTTATTTTTCTGTTAAGCTTTCATGTGTTTCCTGGGGAAACATATCACTTACCTTCTCTCCTGGTTTTTATTCTGGGAGTGTGGTATCATTGAGCAGATCTTTCTGAACTGCTTTGACATCACTATTTATATTCTGTAATCCTTAGGCAGGAATGTCACTTACTGCAGTGCTTTTATGCAGGAGTTGAGTTTGTTTGGTTATTACAGAAAGTAGTCACTTCCTTGAAGAAATACTGGGTTAAATTTGCTGACCTAGGTCACAATAAACTATTTACAACAGTGCTATTAAGAGCATTTTAAAATTAGATTCAGTAAAGGACTACTGGTCATCCAATTCATTTGAAAGCCCTGGAAACAACACTGCTAGAAATGATGTGTCTTTCAAAGGTAATTTTTGCCCCTCACTTTATTTTTAAAAAACAGAATATACTGAAGATATTTATAGGTTTTTCTTTCACTTTACAGCTACTGGCTTCCAAGCGTTACATGCTTCTGGAACATTAGTGTCATTCTTTGATGATCTTGGAATGTGATGTAGTTTCAAGACACAATAGGAAAACTAACTTTATGCAAAATTAGAAAGATCTATCCAGTAACATGATGGATTTTTTTCTCTCTCCATCCCCTACCCCTCATTTTTGAACTTCATCAATAGAGGAACAAACTGAATGTCAAGGAGTGAAGGATTTAAATTTATCCATTGTTGCAAACTACTTGGCCAACCCATTCCCTAACATTTACAAGGAAGAAAGCATTCCAGGCAGCTTGGCAGAATCCCAGAATGAAAGTGCTCCCATCTCTTCTGCTTCCCAGAGTGAAACTAGCCCTTGTCCATCAGCAACTCAGGCTGAAAGCATCTGCATACCCATGTCATGCAGCAGTGGCGAGACTCTCCCAGCACTGGATGGAGCAGCCAGGCCACCCCCAACGCCCACCGCCGCTGCAGCCTCAGCGTGTGCCAGCCCAGGGGTGCCCTACGGCCCCGGCTGCCCCCTGGCCACGCCGAGCAGCCTGGGGCTCTGCTCCCCAGGAGTGTCCAGCCAGGCCTTGCCTCTGCAGCCTGACACCTCCCCCAGCAGCCCTGCACCTGCCTTCCAGCCCTTCTTCTTCACTGGAACATTCCCGTATAACATGCAAGGTAAAGAGGTGCCGTGTCTTGTAGTTCTGTTACAATTACTGGGTGAACAATGAAGTTAAGTAATCATTTCACTTCGGACTCTAGTAGAATGAGATGTTGAATTCTGTGGCCAAAAGTGAACTTTCTTCTGCTCAGTTACATAAATGTCTGTTATACTGTATTTTAACCATGGTAATACTTTGCAAAACAATGGAAAGATTAGTCCATGTAACATGAACATTTAAATTTTGCACTACATTTGCATCAAATGCAGCTCCGGTAGTTTGGTAACAACTCAACTTTGTGACTGGATGGATCAGTTTCAACAGCATTAACACAGTTCTCCTGTGTGTTTTGTTTTTTTGCTGGAAGCTTCTGTTAACTGCACAGGATTTCTCAGATCATGGGGATTGTATTAAAAAACCTGAATTCAGAAGATAATGGTAAATACTGTAAATGTTAGGTTTGACTTTGTTGTCTTTTCTATTGTTAACCTTTTGTTTCTCTGTCAGAACTTGTACTCAAGGTCAGAGTCCAGAACCTGAGAGACAATGACTTCATTGAGATTGAACTGGACAGACAAGAATTGACCTATCAAGATCTGCTCAGAGTGAGCTGCTGTGAACTGGGTGTTAATCCAGAGCAAGTAGAGAAGATCAGAAAACTACCCAACACACTTCTAAGAAAGGTAAGAACAGAAACGAGAGATTAACTTGATTTTTCACTTTGCAGACATCAGAGAAGGTACTTTTGTAAAGATTGGCAAAATGTCACCTTTGTTAAATAAAAACTGACTTAAACTGACAGATTCAAAGGGACGCTGGACCTTTCTTAAAATTTCATCGTAACTTGTTTAAAAATAGTCATGTCAAAATAGGCAGAGTATTTTAGCTCCTAAAGCATATGGAACTATTACAGCTTGACTTTTAAAAAATGTATCAGAAACAGTGCATTTAGGGTGCTTTTAACGTAATTGCCAAGTACTACTTCACTCTCTGCTTGCCTAAAAAAAATTAACAGTAAGGGGAAAAACCTCCACAAATTGGCATATGAACAACTTAAAGATATGTTGTTAACAAATGAAACGGCACTTCTGTTCCAAAAATGTCTATTTTGGAGGTCTGTAAATGAAAGTGGTCACAATTCTTGGTTAAGTGACAGGCACAGATACAGCCAAATAATAATGAGATTAAAGGAGAAGAAAAAATTTGAGGAGAAAAACCAAATAAGCAAACCTGCTACACTTTTAATGCGTATATGCTGGTGGAATTTTTTTTTCATTCTTTATTGCTATTGGGTATGATGTCCCTGGAATTTTGGTTTTTACTTCCTGTAATTATTTTTAAAATAATATCAGTCAGCTATGCTTAGGAGTAATAATGTTGTTCTGTCTGTTCCTTACAAGGACAAGGATGTTGCCAGACTCCAGGACTTCCAAGAGCTGGAGTTGGTCCTTCTGAGAAGTGACAGCTCTCCCTTCTGGAACACTGCGGCTGCGCTGATGGAGCAGCCATGCTACAACAGCAGAGCATCCAAGCTGACCTACTGACCCTGGGAGCTGCACCTGCAATGTGAACACCTGACAGTGACACGTGCTGCCCTTTGGAAGGCAGCGAGTTAAGTCTGTGTAAAACCTTAAGTTATTTTTAGGGTTATTTTAACTAATATTTTATATTTAATATCCTGTTTGCTTTTATTTTTTTTTACTTGATACTGTATTCAGGCAAGGGATACCTCATTTGTCCAGTAAAATCACATGTTTCCAGTGTATTTCAAGGAAGTTTATTGGTTGTATCTGGCAGGAGGGGATGAAAGGTGCAGTTATTGATATGAAAATTTTGCTAAGTATACCCACTCTGACCAAGTAAGACTCATGGAAAGATTCAGGAAATTGTGTGTCTCTGTGTGTACTTCCTCATTAAATTAAATGAAAGAGACACACAATGGATAGCTGCTCTCTAAAAATGTGAATGTGCAAGTCCTTAATCGCTTGCCCCTCACAAACACTCACCAAGATGGGTTGTCTAGAGACACTTACTGCTCAGAAGTGGCAGGAGAAACCCTTTTACTGGGCTGAAAATAACTGGAATAAGCATGTCAGTATTTAAATGTTTATTTCCCCTGTGAGAATATTGTACCTCCACCAAAAAATACAAAAGCCTCTCGTAAATGTTCCTATTGAGTTGAAGTGCCCTTTCAAGAGAAGCCCTTGTTTCGGATGGGGAAGGACCCTCAATCTGTGTCCATGGTTTTATTTACTTTCTGACCGATGTGAGCCTGTGCATTACTCACACCAGATGTCAGCACTGTCAAGACAGGAAAGCTCTCTGTGGCACTCACACATACACCAGTTCCAAGGGGGATGGTTGTTTCTGCTGTGTGAGAAGCACAGCAGTGTCCTCATGAGAGATCACAGCTGGAAGGAACACAGAATGCTTTTATGAGCCACTAGATGGGAAAAACACCACGACCAAGTAACTAATTTGTAACTTTACATCCTGCACAGTCTACTGTCACTGTTACATAGCCTTGTAACAGCTAGGTGAGTACTGAAAGGGCTGAATGCCTCCAGGTGCTTTCAGCCTTTTTTTTTTTTTCCTCTTCTTCGTGGGGAGTGAAAAAAAAACAACTCTGGTTAAGCTACAGACTGTTTAACTTGCATTTAAGCAAGTCAGTAATGAAAAAATTCACCTGTGAATTAAAATACTTAAGTCACAGCATTGCTGGAGTATAAACAGCCTGAAGCTTTTCCTGATTAACATGGCAGCATGGAAAGCTACACTTTTGGAGGCCGTTTTCTTTTTTACCAAAAAATACAGTGCTGACCTTTGCACCAAAACCCTTAAATGGGTCGTGAGGTGGGGGATTTGCTTTTTCTCCCCTCTGTTCCCCACTCCTCCCCCCACCCCTAACTATTGATTTTCCTTCCATCTCTGCTTTATGAAGCTGCACTAGGCAGAGTTTCTGCACAGCTGACGGACACTGTGTTTGTTGTTGATCTGGACTGTAATGTTGATGGTCAAACTATAAATAGTACAGCACCATGTTCTGGTAGAAGCAGCATGGCTGCCACCCTCCCTGTGTCCTGCTTTACCCTGGAAGACTCCCTCAAGCTGCTGCACACCAAGAAAAGACAGAAACCCCTTTTGTCAGCAGAGGAGATACTCGACTCTGGGCTCAGGATTTCACCAAGTTACTTAGACTTAAAATTCTTCCTTACTTCAGTCAAAATAATTATCATCCTTTCCTCCATGTTCCCCACCCATCACCTCAACCCTGCTAACTTCCCATTCTCAATCCTGGTTTTTCTCCAGCCAGGAGCTGAGCTACTTTACTGCCAGATTCAACTCCTGGGAAGCTCAAGACTGTGACACAGTATGAAGTAAAACTTCTTAACTAAGGTTCCTGCTTTGTTTTTCTTGTAAGACAGGAAAGAAAGTTCTACTTTAACAATTGTGTTATTTATCTCTGCAGCATAACTTGGAGGCTAGCTCAGATTATGTGCAATAACTGTCTGAAAAACAGTAGTGGTTAAATGGTTCAAAATTAGTAAGAGTATATAATTTGTTTCCAGTTCCTTTATTTAGGAAGTCAGTGTAAGGAAGTCTCCACTAATTGCTGAGCATTCTACTAGAGGGCAGCTGGTTTAAAAAGCTTTATTGCTCTAGTTTCCACCAAGAATAACAGTTAATGTGTTAAGACAAACTCTATTCATAATCTGACTGCAATAACAGTATATCTGTGCATTCAAAGAAGTATTTTTGTATGTTTTATGCAGTTTGATAAACTCTAAGGCACACTAGTTATGTTAGCTGGTTTTTGTTGGCCTTTTTCTTTGAATAATGAACTGTTGGAATGACAACTAAGATTAATTTTACAAAACTTACTGGTCTTCCAAGGATGCCTTTTGTTTGCACTACAAACGTGTACTGAACTGACATTGCTACTCTTCACTTATAATAAAGGATCAGTCATTTCACATACTTTGATCTGTTCCTTTTTCAGGATAGGGGGTAGAAGGATGTGAAGAGGATCACTCTAGAGTGGACAGGACACTTAAAATTTTAATGCAACTTTGAAAAATCATAGGCCAGTACATTTTTAACACCTACTAAAGACTGTCAGGCTGTCAAAACCAGTATGGAGAAAGCATGGTTCTTGCTGAAATCAGCTACTTGCCTTCTGCCTAGCATTCCTAGAAAATCTGGGATGGTATTTATCCCTGGCTTAAGCTCTGAAGATACTTCTCACAAAGATCTCTGTGGAGATGTTTGTACAGTCAGATCTGAAGGCAAGAAAGGCACTGTGTTTCCTATGCTCTGCAAAAAAAGAATTTTCCTTCATCTTCAAACCATTAAAGATTCCACTATGAGACATGAGAATCTGAATCCCAGACTAATCTACAGGGTTCCTCATTTTATCATTTTTACTTTTGCAAAGTAAGGGGAAATGCAAATCCTGTAACAAGTAAGTGCAGTGGAAGGTACAAGACAAACATTTTCACTGCTGAAAGAAGTAACACATCCTGGAAGAGGCTGAGTCCTGTCTCAAGTTTCAAAAGGAGGAGGTTGCTCATCTAATGTCTCCAATTAGAATTTAGTTAAAATGTCACTAGCTCCCACTTTATTTTTTCCCAAAACCACCACCACACCCAGTCTCCATCCCCTGTGCCCCTGTGTCTGGTTTAGAACAATAGAAGTCAAAAAAGGAACATGGCTGTCTGCATGTGGTATCAAAACCTAGCACTACTGACCAGAGGGACCAAGATGCAGATTGCTCCCAAGTGCACCTCCACACACAGGCCAAATAAATCAGCACAAGTTACAATGGTGTTCTGTCCATGTCTGACTTTGGTTACATATACAGTCAAGGCCTGAATACTAATGGGAAAGATAATGCTCCTTTTAAAGAACGTAAATTCATTGCCTTACAGCCACAGCACTGACTAGTACACACAGCAGTTCTTTTCCAACAAGAACCACTCCCGCTTGCACTACAGCTTCACAGGGAAGCATGAGGCACATCTCCCTGCCTGTCTGTTCTGACCAAGTGCACAACATTGTTAATCAGTACCCCAAACCAATACTGCAATGCAAATATGAAGCAGTCTGAACACCAGCCTCAGCACTGACGTCTCTCTAAAAATGCTGTGGAAGTTGAACTGTTTATAAAGAGTTAATACTGCCATTTTTATTACAAGATTTCTGTAATTTCTTAACCAAATGCAGCAAAAGGCGCTTTTTGGGGACATGCTGAACACAACAGCGTCTAACTGCTGCAAAAGTAAACCTGAAATTAAATCCTGATGGCACCAAAAAACCCAAACCCACAAACAGCACAGAATAACTAAGCATCCAAATTAATGAACTAAGCTTGAAGACATGAGAAATTTATTAGGAAAGAAGCTTATTTAATATTAAATGTTCAATGACAGAGACAATCAAATTTGTAACAGAAATTCAAAGATACTTTATTTCCATTTCTCGTATATCAAGAAGCTAGGAATTGCTTAGTTGTAAAAATGGGATTCATTTTAGTTCAATTCACACAAATACTAAACATTTATTCTTGTGTTTTAAAGTCCAAGAATGAAAACTTGCAATTAAACACTGAGCAAGCCATGTGTTCAGGTTATGTTGGTTTCTTATCTTAAAAAGTCTTAAAGAAAAAAAAAGGATACAGGACTTATATTCTCAGTAGCATATGTGCTATTATCAACACATCTTTCTGAACTCTGGGAGGAAACACCAGTCCTGAATTAAATTTTATAAAAAAAAAAAAAAAAATCTAACTCAACTTTATATTTTTCTATGCCACTACAGCTTTCTTTCACCTCATTTAAAAGCAGATCTTCAGTTTAAGCTGTCTTCCGCTGTCTTTGCAGACTCTTCACATAGTAGTCCTATAATGCAAAATTTTGGGAGAACAGACGATTAGACAGCATTAGGAGCATTTTGTTTACCATTCCTCTACACTCGCCCAGTTGTTAGCTGTCATCTTAACTCTACAAAAACATTACCATTGAACATGACTGGCATTAGAAGCAATGATGTAGCATTAATGGTTTAATATCAACATTAAATATTTAAGAGTTCCTAGCATACATAATGCAACTACGGTAACAAAGTATATTGCAAGAAGCTCATTTATCAGCTGTCACCTCCACTGTTAGTGCCTTATTTCAGGAATACAACTAAAGACCTTCTGTAAGAAAGCTATGTCAAGAGTGGGGAAAAAACTTCAAGTTATCCTTTCAATACATAATTGCCTATTGCTTAGCTGCTTCATTTCCCACAGTTTCCAGCATACATTCCTGCCATCGACACTGCCATCATTTGGTGGCACCTGTCTCTGCATTTACATCTGCCTTACAAGCCTGTTACCAGCCATTCCACTCTTCTGTGCTATGGGTGACTGCAAAGTCTCCTACACAGTAGGAAATATTAAGCACATACCTCTTAAAGACTTGAATTGCATTGAAAGTAACAAGGCGAATATTATGTAGTGTTTATTGCATTTTAAACTCTTTAAAGATATCTAATTCTGGGCAGCACTGCATCCCTACACACAGTTGAAAGAAAATTCCATTCTGTTAACATCAGATTTACAGTATTCACACAATACACAAAAAGTCCTTTTCACTAGCTTCAAAATCAAAAACACAACAGTAAGCTTAAAGATTACAGGCAACAGCATTCAAACATGGATGTGGGTAGAGAAAGGAGTACCTGGCATGAGTACCTGCTTAGTTTGACTGAATCCTTGATTTTTAATTTGGCTTTTCATGGGCCGCTCACAACACCAACGCTGTGTGAGGTATGGTAGTCAGCTGCAATAATTCATAAACCCTACACTTCCATCAATCCAATGCTACTGGCTCTCGAGTTACAGAACAAACTGCATTAGAATGCAAGGCAATAAAGCAAAAAAACTAGAAACATCCTTGACAAAGAAATACTAGCAGTTTATATGAAAACAAAGTAGTCCAACATGTGCCTCAAATATTAAGTATTTAAGCAAAAGTTTCTGCTGATGTACCAACACAATATGGACTTAAATACAAAACCAGTTCAACTTTTTTTAAAAAAAACGATAACAAAATCCCTAAAAATAAAAAAGGATAATTAATTTTTCTATGGTGACTATATTACAAATATGTCCCAAAGAGGCACACTAATGGGGGCATGAGTCTGCTACAAAATAGCTGAGACAAAACAATGTACCTCAAAACGTTTTGCAGGACTACACTGTCATTTCCTTCAGAAGGTGCTTTAGTTTGTCTTCTCACTTGACTTAGTTCCATCTTCATCTGTGCATACTTACGCTGCACTGTTAAACAGTAACAAAAAGCCCTAATCAAAGTTTGAAATAATGCACTTACCTCTGTCTGATCTGAGGTCATATCAGATCAGTTTTAATTGGACTGAGTGTCACCTTCAGATTTATTGTCTTCATTGGTCCCATTGACCTCATTCTTAGTCTCACTCTCCTTCGAGTCTGTATTTGTGTCTTCACTCTGTTTTTCTCGACTACTGGACTTCATACTACTTTTTTTATCATCAGATCCCCTCTTTTCTGCCATGAAAGAAGACATTGACCATGGATTTCAAAGTAAAAACAAACATTGCACATGTGAGATATATACTGCATACAACATGGGACAATTACTTTCTATAGCAATAACAGTAATACTTAAAAAATTACAGAAATAGGCTTCAGACTACCATGCTGGAATGGAGAGGGGACAAAATAAAGGTAGAAGGAGACAGTACAGGGTGGGAGAACAGGAGAAAGGTCAGACCTCCTAACAGAGGCAGCTACTCAGCTCTCTGTCAAAGTGAACAAACTGGGGGTAAAGAGGTTAGGCAGATGTGTAATTATGGTGCATGGCTTCCTTACTTATTATGGGACTCTTCTGGTCCCCACATTTTGATTTCTGATAGTGTATGGTTTGTTTTGGTTTATAATTCTCGTTAATTATGGCTCTTGAAAGAGAATCAGAAAAGAGTGGTGGGAAAATGCTTGACTGCATAATCAAAGAAATTGATACGTCCCAATTAAAAACTAGCAATCTCAAACTATCAAATACTTTGGGAAACAATATTAAGCACTGACAGCTTTGAAGGTGGAGATCAGCGGCAACCAAAATTAAATTTGAAGCTGCAGATTTGTCAGCAGTGCTAATTCTCAATTTTATAAAAACAGCAGTCATTTATAAATAACTAATTAAAAGGGCTTGGGGAGACAGCTTGGAAGATATATAAAAAGCAAGTTTTTTTTCAAAGGCAAAGAAACAGCAAGATGCGGGGGAAGGAGCCCCTCAAGTTGATCGTGAATTGGGAAGCTCACTGAAGCATTTGCTACACTAAAAACTCAATCTTCAAAAAAGGAAGGAAGCCAGAAGTAAAAATATTTCCATGGGAAGAAAAACATTCAGTATTAGAGCTGCGTGCCTCATCTGTAAATTCAGTATTTGCAAATTTAATAAAAATACCAATTCCTGCTGTATTATTTCACACCGTAATATTCAACTCTTGCTCAGTAAAGATACTCTGGAGAGAAAAAAAAAATCCAAAAAACCAACCTCTCAGATGTCATCATACAGAAAAACATTCATGCTCTTTTTTCTGATTATTTCCTGCTATCTGAGCAATCAAAATAATTAATAGATAGATATATCCCTGACACAGGAGCACACAGATCGAACACTCTGAAAAAGCTACTTTAAATAACATTATGACCTGACTGGCGTAACACACTTTTATATTCCAGGATACAAAGCAAGAAATAAGGCTTTAAAAGAGCAGCAACATCCCAACTTGTTTTATAGCAAACTACCAAAGGACAGGGTAAAGCCCTCACAGAGAAATGAGGGCAACTGCCTAATAACCACCAGTAGTGAGGATTCACCTGCAGCAGCACATCCAGTGCAGGGTGCTTGGAGGAAGCACACGGCAACATCACCCAGCTCACTGAAGGACTAAGTCACTTTGGGTCTGTCTGCCCTCAATTTGGCAACTCCGCAGGTAGATTGCACTCTAACTAACCTTGTTAAAAAGTCTTCTTTTTGTGTCTTAAAGGTATCTCCGGTGCACACGTGGATCCACTGAGGAATAGTAGTCTTGTTTCCCCGCAGAGGACTAGTAGTCAGTCCAATAATCTTATCTTCTGTCCTATGTAGATATGGTAGATCTTAATAGCCCTATGGATGTGCAGTGTGCAGGGTTTTGTTCTGTCTTGTTTGTGTCTTGAATGTGGTCAGGAAGGATAATTTTGTTTAAGGTTAAAAAAAAACTAATGAACTGTGGTATGAAAGATCAAACTCTTCTAAAAATTTTAGTATTAAAACAGATATACCATACCAAACCTCCAGTTTGCCAAGCAGAAATGAAAAAGTGTATTCAACAAATAGCCCAATAACTTTTCAACCCCTAGAGTATCTCCAAGAAGTTAAGTTCCTCCAGTGTATTTTTAATCAGTAAGAGAGAAAGCACATAAAATTAGTTTTCTGTTGGAACTGGGTGTATTATTTCAGGTGTGATCTATTAGGTATAATCACATAATATTGACTTTGCTTCCTCATTAAACACATGCACATTCTTCTGATTGAGTTTTGTGGGCAACTGAGATGTGTTTTGTGAGAATTCTTATCATGACAAAGTGAATTGCTTTACTGTTCAGAAAATCAAACATAATATCCAGTATTACTGAGGTGTTCTGGCAGTATTTGCTGAGATTTAATTGCTAACATTAAAACATGATAATAATTATTTTTATATAAGTATCAGAATCCAGATTAGGGAAGATAGAAAGCCAAGCCAAAGTGGTCTAGAGGCCCATTCCAGTATTAACCCTTCATAAAATGAAGGTACTTGGAAAGTAATTTTTGTTTTATTAAAACCCCCTATTTATTCCATCTGCTCTGAAGTTTGTTAACTCGAACAGTAGGTGCATTCTACTGGTTTATATTAAGCTAATGCTCAGCTGGTGTTTGTGGCTGGTGGCTCCTTTCTTTAGCAAAGGTACCTCTGACCCTGAAATCTGTGTCACAAAGCAGTGCCCTCATTCTTACACATACATTTTTCTTATAACCTTGGTTGCTGTCTTCTACAGTATCCTAGTGAACAAGAAACCAGGACTTCTGAATTTTCAAAGTGTGGGATTAATTTAATGTGCAATTGTACACAAGTCTTGGTAAACTGTTCCTTGGGGTTTTTCGATGTTAATATTCATGTTTGGAAAGCAGTCTGAGATTTCCAGATGAAAGGCACTACCATGAGTAGTGACAGCCTTTGCTGCTTACTTTTACAACTGCAGATCAGTGGTGGCTATAAAGACAAGTAGATTCTGAAGACAAGATTCCCAATGTACTAAGTTAAGATTTAACTTTGAAGTTACTGTTGTGCAAAAGCCACACACTTCAAATATATGAATCTAAAAGCTTTATTTTTAACTACCTATCTACAGTGCCACATTGCAAATATGATGATGCAATGGTGCTTACAGCTTCAGTACAGAAATTCAGTGTTGCCTTAGTAACTACTACTGGGTTTGGTTTTTTCCTTCCTTCCCTCCTCTTTTATATTTTCTGTTAAAAGATTTTCCTAACAAAGGGGAAAAAACCACAAACTTCTTCAGCATTACAGTCCTGCTCTAATGCTTATTTGTGCTTTTAAAAATGTTAGGATGGTACAGTCAAAAAAAGTAATTGATTTTCCCAGGTGGGATTTTCATCACAGCTCATAGCATCACCTCACTGTTCTCATTTCTGGTGGAAGAAAGTAGCAAGCAGCAAATAAAACAGCCAGCAAGGAAATCAGTCAAGTTAAAACTAAAAATACTTGAGACGTTGAAGAGAGTTCACTAGCTCCTCTATTTATGGGAAGATTAAGGCAAGAACTGAAAAGCTCAAAACCAGACCAAATTTGAATAAATAAGAAAAGTTATTTATATGCATAGATAACACACATTCAGGAGAACAGGACATTCTTCACCAAGTACCAGAAATCTGTTCATAAAGCAGGCAAAAAATCAGGTAGGAATTTTAGCAAATGGACAAATATAGGCTACAACACTGAACCTGAGTTTAAAGCCCGCACATCATTTCCACTGCCAATGAGCAAGCAACAAACCCACTCTCTTACACGGCAAAGGAAAATGAGAGAAGAATCAATACTAAAGGTGCCCCACAGTATAAACCAGAATAATTGAAACAGTCCAAGGAAGTCAGGGAAGAGAAATACATAAAGCATTACCAACATTTTGGCAACCAATCCACTGGATAAATACAGAGAAGGGTCAAGCAGACAGGCCTATGCAACCCAGACACATGCACAGAGCACCTTTCATTCCAGAGAACCTCCAAAGTACCTTAGAAACACAATTGTTTCATCCATTACTGATGATCAGCCCATGAAGTGGGGTGGCTGTTTCGGACTGGCCATTAGTCAGCTCCCCACCAGAGCCAGAAGTATTACGTTCCTATAGAAGTTCCAAAAGACTTTTAAAGGGGGAAATTTAGCAATAACAGTGAATTAGTATCTTCTCACGAAATGTGAATCTACAGTGTTCTCACTGTAGCTCTTTGTAATCTTAGTTAAAGTTTCTGAGCTTCAGCCTCTGGTGAAACAGTGAGTCACCGTGAATACTGTGGTACACGGCACGTACAGCTACAAAACCATTCCAAAAACTAACACAGCTTTCTGTTGAGACTCATCTGAATACTGACAAAGCAAAACTCACTTTCTTTAAACAACAAACAAATAAACAAAAAAAAAATTAAAAAAAAGGAGAAAGGTGGGGGGATAAGAGCAGGAGACTGGGCAGAAGGCATAAATTGTCATTTAGAGCATCACAGAGATTCTGCAGTATTTACCTTGGACTGCATTTATAGATTGGGAAAAAAACTTAAAAGCACTGTTAAAAGGATAATAAAGGAAACATGACAGTGTTGAGAAGTAATAGGTGGTACAGGTGAGAAGCAAGGCACCAACCTCCCATAAAACATGTACCTGCAAAGGTTAATTGCAAATATCCACTAAGAGTAGGACGATAAGACACTCACTCTTAGAAAATGATGATTACAGGATTATATTTTTCTAAAGGTAAACAGGTCTTAAAATATGTAAAAATCCTTGCACACTTCATCTGCAGACAAAGTGCAACAGGTAAGAGAAGGACACTGGGGTGTAGGTATGCACACACGTGTAGTGACGGTAACTGGAAAGAACAAAATGTTTCAAGTTGCTTACAGCAACACACACACCTTACAGAATGAGGTCTGATTTGGTACTAAGCACTTGCAGGCATTCATTGAAAAGTTAACAGCTTTTGAGACTCTAAGAAAAGATTAGTTTCAGAACTTGCTAAGAGCTCAGTCTTTATACAAACATACCTTTTTCTTTTGACTTCCTGTCTTGTTCTCGCTCTCTGCTTTTGCTTCTGTGCTTGTAGGATTTTCGGTCCCGGCTTTTTGACCGTCTCCTGTCCCTACTACGAGACCTGTGTTTCCTTTCTGATCTATCATGGCTTCTGCTTCTCCTCCGGTCACGACTCCTTAACATTCAGAGAGAATTTCAAAAACGTAAATCTCAGCTGCTGTTTTCGAACTCAGAATATGAAACAGTAAAACAGCAGCACTTTTAAATACAGTGATTACCTGCAGAAACCACATCTTAACATATTGTATAGAAATATTTCCCAGTACATAAGAAATATGCCCCCTTCATTTACTGAAACACTTAACAACATAGTTTAAAAGTATCTACCACCATGAAATAAAGACCAGCTGAAGGAAAAATCAAGAAACTGTATTTTTTGGGAGGATTCTTTGTTTGCTGAAAGCTTCCTCATAAAGCCACTTCCACCACTCTGGTTTCATCTTCCAAAAATGGAGAGAAGATAGTGACACTCAGCAAAAACTTGCTTATCCTTAGAACCAGTAAGGTGTGCCTTCACTTAAGAAGAAATACCTAAGTGAAGCTAACAAATCAGTGATGTGACTCAGACTGACAGGTAAGTCCCCACAAAATTTTTACCTTTTGGAAATTCACCTGAAAATACTTAAGAGACACACACAGAGGTACCTGCTTCGCCTTCTTTCTCTGCTTCTTGACCTTTTGTGGTCTCGTGAGCGGCTGCACCTCCTGTCAGATGTCCTGCTTGAATGCCTGCTCCGTGAGCGGCTCCTTTTACGTCTCTCTCTGTCACGAGCCCTCTCTTTTTCCTTTTCTTCCTCTTCACGTCGTCTCTTCCTTTCCCGCTCTTCTCTTTCCCGCTCCCTCTCTTTTTCCCTCTCTTCCCGTTCTAGCTTCTCTTTCTTCAACCTTTCATCACGGTCAGGCTCTTCCGTTCTTTTTCGTAACTTTTCCTTAAAAAACAAGTATACAGGAAGAAATGAAGATTACTCAAGACACTTAAGCTTACAGATTCTGAGGATGTAAAAGCCTAAACTTTTAAAATACTTTTATCTTCCAAACAAAGGATAGTGCTTCCTAAAATCCCTGAAATGAAAATCCTTTGTCTTGCAGAACCTTTTTCTGCTTGTCACTCTCACAAGAACAGAGGCCACACTACATTTCCTTAAAAAGGCCACAAAATTTCCCACCTGAATCAACATCTTTGCTTGTATCTAATGTCACAACAAATTACATAAGCAAAAGCACGGTGCAGGATTCCATTTCTTGGGAGTGTTTCACCCTCTTGAGAAAATCCACTGGACAGCCTTTTATGTATGTTGGAAAACCTCCAAGCATTTTTCATTTCAGTAACTGGAGGAAATACTTACTTTTAAATCTTCTACAGTAGCTTTTATTTTGGCATAACCCATGTGCTGCTTTCCCATCAAGTGGTCATCTACCCTGGACTGTGCATCTCCTACAATTAAAAAGGCTCCACAAACTTCACAAACTTCCATTTGTTTTTCCTGGGCTGCAAAGCTCTCAATGGTCTGAAAAAGAAGAATATTTGATATGGCAAAAGAGAAGTTTTAGTCAGTGAAGAGGTTTATAACTCTATGTTATTGTTGTCAAATCCCAGGCTCTACTGA
Organism: Anomalospiza imberbis; assembly: GCF_031753505.1. Lineage (NCBI taxonomy): Eukaryota > Metazoa > Chordata > Aves > Passeriformes > Viduidae > Anomalospiza > Anomalospiza imberbis. Next base: position 9,195,582 of record NC_089699.1, on the reverse strand, counting down.
AAGCTGAAATCACATCTACATGCTTTATCTTTGGTGCACTGCACTCCATCACAGAAAACAGGGAGAGAAGAGGCCACACTATGCCCATTCCCACATGGAAGGAGCCCATGAAAAACCACAGAACCATTACTCACTGCATTAACATGTACACACTCATACCTGCAGCCTCCTTGCAATATCAGAAAAAAATAAAGTTTTAAGTTTTTCTTTTAAAGCTTTCTTTTTCAGTTTTAAGATTTCTTTGACATCAACTGAAACGTCAAGAGCTGCAGAACTACCATGGAATATACTTCAAGGAATCAAAAGGCTAGAATACTCCATGAAGAAAACCAAAAAGAAATACTGGCTTCTATTCTGAAGTATAGTGATCAAATTAAACCACTGTTTCAACTGACATATGAGAAGTACACTGGAATTTCAACATAAACCTGGGCTCAAGAATCATACAGTATGGACATAAACCTGCTGTGTGCAACATTTAAGAGCTCTTAAAAAAACAAGTAATCATGCCTATCAACATTTTTTACAAGCTTTTACTTCATTAAGTATACCCCATAAAGTAAAAACTAACAATAGTCCCACATATATATCTCAAAAATTAACCGCATTTAAAAAAAATTAAAGTATTTGTAACATCTTTAACATTCCTCATTCTCCCACAAATCAAACAATTGTTAAGAGAACACATCAAACATTAAAACACATTTTTAACCAACAAAAGAAAATAATAAAAATCACACCACAAAGAAAGTTAAACAAAGCTTTGTATGTTTTTAATTTCTTAAACAACTGTTACAAAACCCAATCCACCAATTTTTAAGCATGTTTCAAATAACACAAGCAAAATGAAAAGAAAATCCCATTTTAATTAAAAACCCTAAAACAAATTAAAAGTCATTTCCAATTAATCACTTAAAGCAAAAAGTATGCCTCTATCTCTGCAAGTACAAAAATTGAGTCCCAAAGAAAAGTATCAAACCACATCACATCCAAGAATGTGTTAACAAAACAAAGTTCAAATTTATCTCCTCAAAACTAATACATCTTTTAAATAATTTTTGCTATGAAAGCATTTCTACTAGAATTATTAGTTTTTTTAACAAAAACAAGATCTCTCAATTATAAACAAAACCAACAATAAAATTTTCAAACTTACAATTTATTGAAACAACAGCTGGAAGGATTGAAACGAAGAGCTCTTAAATGTTGCACACAGCAGCAAGGGCTCTTAAAATATGGTACAGACATAATTGAATTTAAGATTTCAAACCGAATTCTTAACACAAGAATCTCAATTTGAGCATTTCATTAAACACCAAAATAAAATCTTTAAACTTAAGCTCCTTTTTATTAACAGGAACTTGATACTTAATGCATTCCCTCTGGCTTCTGTAGCTGTCAGACAGACAGATGTCTGTCACAGCCCTGACTCAAGGGCTTTCTCTAACAGTTATACTGGTAGTTCAGTAGAATTATATTGCAGAGGTCACAGGGCAAAGTTTAGCTGAGACCTCAACTAGAGGAAAGTGCAAGATCTCCTCCAGGACTGCTGGGTGAGTAATTTCATAATTTGCGTGCACCAAATCCACTCCCAAGGTAGAATGCCCAATCAATACACTGGATTAACACAGCCAGATGTCCTGTTACTATGTAATGAATTCTGCACAGACCTTGAATGCCTTCAGTGGAAGGACATGGTTATTTAGAATGCACTGGCCACCAAATTTTGATATGTCTCACAGAACTATGAACACATTACTCACTGAAGTCGTAGACCTCAGCAGTTCTCTCTCTTCCTTTAACTGTTCAACGAGTTTCATCATTCCTTGTGCTTCTTCCACCTTTCCTTCTGAACCTAGTTCTTCAATCTAAAAGGCAATAAAAAGATTAGAAGCTTATTTTTTGATCAAGTAACAAAAGTAAGAGTTCTCTCTCATGGCGGTTAAAAACCCCTCACCTGTTGAAGCAGTACATCAATTTTGTCAGTTAACACCTGAATCTTCTCCTCATTTTTACCGGTAGGTCCTGCTCCCTGTAAAAAGCACAAGAGTGAGTTGGGGCTTTTTTTGGTCGTTTTTTTATTCTTCTTTTATTAAAACAACTTAAACACACAAATGTATGTCTTCTCATATTTCAGAGACACTTGGGGAATAACCTCCCCCTGGCCTCTTCTCCCACAAGAAGCTACTAATGATAGTCTAGTCTAATATAAAATACTCCTCAACACAATTTACTCCACCCTTGTTAAGTCTAGTCACACTAATTCCTCCCAAATCAACAGAAATGGCCCAAGATCCTGGCCCATAAAAGGTAAGAAAACTGTATTCAAAGTCCTAACTTTAAACACTGACACTCCCATGCAGCTATTACATATCTTTGCACATTCAAGTATGACTTAGAGGTTCTGTAGGCTTTAAATTTCAGTCTCTGAGTGTAAAATGCAAAAAGAATCTGACTTCAAAGATGTATTTGTTAGCAGTGTCCTCTCTGCAGGCTGCCAAAATAGACTAATTGCCACCCTCCCACCTCTGCTCCACAAGTGGTATCTCAACTTGATACTGTCCACAGCTCCTTCTGAAGCAACTGGACTTTGTACAGAACAGTGAGGTGGGGCAGCAGAAAGAGCAAGGCTGTCCTGGCAGTCACAAAACTCAGAGAGCACAGGCCACAGACCCTGCTCCAAATCCATCAGGGAAAAAGATACAGCTTGCTAGTGCAGGGAGGGAGGAATGTGCACCTAGTGGAGAGAAGGTAAACTGAGGTTGTCAGGGTAAAGACAACACCTGATAGGTAGAGGATAGATGCTTATTCTGAGGAAACAAGAGATGGCTCTTGGTGGCTCTGGAGTCACTTGGCTCATCCATTAATGCCAGATGCAATCTGCTGGCTAACAGATGAAAAATCTTATTCATCAGGAATCTTCTGGATAATAATGAGTTTCACATGAATAGATAAGATCCTGAGGATGCTATCTACAGGAAAAGCTGCCTCAATGACTCCTGCAGACTCACCCCAGAAGACTGTTGGTTCTGTGACAGAGCCAAACGAGCATGGCCCCTCCGGATCCTGCGCTCCACCTCTGCAAGCAAGCTCTGCAAATAGCGCAGGAAGTCTCTCTCATAGCCCACCTTCATAAACCGAGAGCTTTTCTCATACCTGAGAAAAGATTTTAAACATGAGAGTTCACATCACTCTGTAATAGATGAAAACTAAGTAACAAGACACACAGTATTATAAATTCTTGCTCATGGTAAGAAAATATTACATATTTAAATAAGTAATTTTTATTTAAATAAAAATTTAAATAAACTTTTGCAAATAAAAAGAGCAAGTAATTAGTAATGGTTGGGGCTGTTATTAACAAATTGCAAAGATACCACAAACTCTATTTACCTTAAAGTATCAAACAACAAACTTACTGTTTGCGTAGATTTTCATCATGAATTTTTTCACAAGGACCTAAGGCGACAACACAAAAAGCTTAAGTTTGCATTCCTAAATGTTGTATTCATATTCCACCAACATTTGTTTGTGCATCATGACAGAACAGAGCTATAAACATTTCACAAAAGCTTTTATGCTTCTGCCTGTCTGCTTCCTTTGCTTGGATCTTGAAAAACACACTGAAGAAAAAGAATGCCAACGTTGTTAGGTAATTATAAAAAAAAGAGACTACATATGAAGTGGTGATAAAAAATCTCCAGATCAAGTTTTACATCAGTAAATTACAAACTATGTATATACAAATATACAAACTATGTAACACCCCTAAACACCTGGGGCTAAAAAAAAAAAAAAAAAAGAAAAAATTACATACGAAGGGAAATTTCATCAGGCACTTTCTAATTTCCAGGGTTCTCTGCAACATACTGGCTACTTAAAACAGATCTTCAGAGTAAATTAGGAGGTATGTGCACTGACTTCATGAATGTGACTGTGTTAAAATTCCTCACCTTCCTCAGACTCTCAAACTCTTCAACAGACTTAAAAACTACCACTAAGGCAAAAAGTCTGGTTTTGCTAAGTTAACATCTCCAAACTACATGCTACATGCAGCCATCAACTACCAGTAATTTAGAGCTGATCTTCAGAAATAACTATTACAGTAAGTGAATCTTTTACTCTAGGTAAAGCAGCTCAATCATATATAGTCACACAAAAACAGGTTAAAACCCTGCCCAGGCAGAGGAACCCAAACTACAAACTGCCACTTGAGCAGGAGAAAAGCACCCCACACCCAGTAACTTAGCTTATACAGTAAGAAAAAAATTTTAAGAAGCATTTTCATTTAGACAAAGTAGGATCTGGAATAAATATTACTTTTAGCATACTGTATCACTGGCAACCCTTGAAATGAAAAAAAAAAAAAATCAGAGTGTTTTGACAGAGCAATTAACAATAAAAACATAGTTTGCAAACAAAAGCTCAACTGCTCAACTGTAATTACTTTTCTGTAAATAAAAATGTCATGACTTATAAACTTACCTAAATCAGAACGGGTATTTGTAAATAATTCAGCTGGGCAAAAGCCACAAAGGTAGTATTTGCAAACCTGACAGAGAAGAAAGAAACGGGCATCATTTTTTGCCTCTTGAATTGAAATTTGTATGTAATTGCTTTTTTTACTAAAACACAAAGTTTAGTGTCAAAGTTTCCTTTGAACATAGTAACATTTCTAAAAATTTTACACCCCCTTTATATTTCTTGGCAGCAGTAAGTGGTACAAGATTCATTTTGATGACAAAACACCAAAAATCTTACTTTTCTTTGCAATAGTAATAGTTCTTAATTCTACCACTAAATATTTAAGATTAGAGGAAAGCGTCATCAATTTATAAACATAAATATTTACTGTTTCCAAAGGAAAGGCATGAGATCAGACTGAACTATTTAGTGAGTTTCAGTGAAATTCTTAACTGTGAAATGCCACAAGAGATGAGAACAATTGCCATGGAAGCATGGAACACGCATCCTCGGCTTGCCTGGGACAACTCTGTGTTCAGCCTTCACTCCCCCAGAGCTACTGGCCTGGAGAACCGGAGCCACCTGTACCCAAACATTAGGTACTGTCCCAAGGACTTTGACGGCAATTAAAAGTCAGAATTATCCAGAAGCTTTCCCACTCCAATGCTTTTACAATTCCCTGCTTTAAGAATGACAGTCAACAAGACACTATATAGCTCTTCAGGCAGAAAAGGCATTCGTTTTAATCTTGTTTCCTGCCAACTAGAAAGGGTTTGGTTTGTTTCTGCACAGTCTGGTTTTACATTATTGAGTCAGGTTCCTTTTCTGATAACAAAAACGACCATCAGAAAGTTCAAAAACCCATAAACCTGTTAATCTAAGTCAATAAACACTTAACGTATGATGGATAAAACCAGCTTTTGTTAAAAAGATTATTCACCCTCATCCATGAGCATGAGCTTAGCTAGTCAAGTTGGTCAGTTCCTGAAGTTTATGAGACAGAAATATCTCCTTTCTATCCACTGGAACAGCCATAAGGGTAGAATGAGAAATACCTTCATCCCTAACTTCATAAATAATCTTAAATAATTAACTTTTCATTAGACCCTCCTCACAAACGTGACTGCCATTAATTAAGGTGTAAATCCAAAACTAGCCTGGACATTCTTCCAGCACCTCCTTTATGTTACACCAGTTCCTAATAGTTGGGAATCTAATAACTGTGAATGCATTACAGCCTAGTTCTAATCCTCCCACGTATCCTCTGGACAAAGACTTGCAGTATCTTATCTCCCAAGATAGAGACTGAAATATTTGAAGAAACGGGAGTAAGGACAGAGGACCCAAATACCAAGACCTCACAAAAAACCCTGTGATACCCGTTGATCAAATTAGATCAGCCTGATTTATTTTTCCAAGCTAACTGCCAGACTGCAAATCAGCCTACGGAAGTTAAAACTCTACTAACTGCTTTACAGATTATTCAGAAAAACAATCAGGCTTTCTATTAACAAACCACGGAAAAGAAACACAAACAAATCTCTTATTATGCAATTTGGATACTCCCGTGATCCAGGTTTGGACACTGGTACCGATCTGAAGCAATTAAACAAGAATAGTTAAGAAAACATGTGAAATGACCTTTTTTTTTTTTTTCTTCTCAGAAGGAAGGAGAAAGTTACTGGACAATATCAGATTTCAGAATCTGCTCTTCTCTGAAAGCTGCAATATCCATTGTTTTACTACAGTCACTTCAAAGGAACAGTTTCTGGGATGGATTTCTGTATTAGAACACAGAAATGTAATTTCTGTATACATTCTCTTCTTCCATTTTCTCATACTCATATCCAAGTATAAGGATCAGCAGAAAGACACTTCCCAAAAAATTTCAGAGAAGGATTCAACAATTTCCTAAGACAGAGAGCACAGTAATGGCAGTCTGACCACACGATATTGTTAAAAGTGTTGCAGATTATCTTCTATCAACAAAAAGACCTAGGCAAATTGGCCTGTAACAGTTTAGAAACTAGTAGTAGCAAAAGAAGCAAAGGAAAAGTCATTAAAAGTATGATGAACAAAACAAAAAACCCATCTTCAATAAAACCAGAAAGAATTACTATTATTATGAAACAGCATTACTCGGAAAATCCTCTTTTTATTAACTGATGGTTACAGCTAAAAGTTGCAGTAACCAATACTAAAATATGAGGTTTAAACATGCCATACACTGTATTAATTATTTATATATTAAAACCCCAAACCAAACATGAGCCATATCAAACAAACAAAAAAACTCAAACCCAAAATAATGACAAAACACACACACACAGAGCAAAAAGCTGCCATAATTTTCTTCTTCCAGCTCTAGATGCTGCCACTCTAGCACCAGGATGGCACTCAGTGAATTACTTGACATGTTCTCCTAGGAAGCAGCCTACAGAGAAATACTCACTTCAGAGTGGTTCAGACCACCGTGGCTGAAGCGATTTTCTTCCCCTCTCATACCTATTTCACTATGCTCTTCAACTGAGTTTGCTTCAACAGGAAAATACAACTTGCTGGAATCCTGCAGAATCTTGCAGGTTATCATTCCAGCTCAGCTTCACTGAGTGTAACATCTACCATTCCCAGGCTGGTCTTCAACTGCACTTTCAATCAATCCTAAGTAATCAATAGTGAGTGGGAACAGTAAGGGAAAAGGAATGGTTTAAGCATCAGGGAACCATTAGAGGACTGAAACAGAGATGACTGATAAGCTTCAACTGGCATCACGCATCCATGGTTTATCAGGCCACTGTACTCATCACAAGGAATATGAAAACACATTCTGTATCTGGAAGTTTGGTAGGCATAACTTCCAATGCAGGTAACCAGCATTTACTCCTTTTTGCAGAGTTATTCTGCCAACTCCGCCAGCGAGAAGGTGCAACAGACAAGAGTCAGTGTCAAACTGCCGGTGCAGGATAAGCCACAGCTTGGGTCTCAAAGCCCCTGGGTGCTCACATTTTGATAAGACACTATGACACTACAACAAACAGGGATGCTTGGAACTTTCCACTTCTTCATCACAAATTCACTAACCCCTGAAATCTCTTGGAGGTGGGAAAGTAGTATCCTTTACATTCAAGTCCACTAAGTTAACAGCAAAAATTGCAAGCTCAATTGGAGTTTGGGAAGCAGTTCAAAGCTCTCCCATATAAAGAAGCTACTGACAGCTCTATATTGTTAATGCTTCTACATTAACATGTTTCTCTTCTGCAAGAAATCTATTTACTGATGGAGAAGTATCTAACAGTAACAATTACAAAAGCAAATTCATTTAGAGAGACAATTCCTAGTAAAAAGGCTGAGAATAAAATCCCGCAGACTGTGGCTTACACATCAAAAACTAGTAAATTCCTTCTCATAGTTGAGTTCTTTGAATCCATTAAAGCTCACATGCAGCAGACATTTTAAGAGCAATGCCTACCCACCCAAACAAACATCAGCCCTTCTCCCGAACCCACTCTTAAAGATAAATGTTATTTATTGTAGGAAGAGTATTAGTAATGAAAAGTTAAGTCTTCTCCCTCCGTCCCCTGGAGGATTAAGTCCTTAAATTCTACCTAGATACAAAGCAATTTAGGTCGCTGCCATTATAAAAGTAAAAGCAGAATACATCATAAATCCATCCCATCATACCCTGAATACAAACCAACACTTTGAGAAACTGCATTATCAGAGCTGATTGCTCACAGTCATTTGTCTCTAACAGCTCTTCCTCCCTCTCCAGTTTCTGAAAACCCCGAGTTTGCCTTGAAGAAGTATCAAAATTTCAAACCTTACAGGTGAATGGGCAGCCCATGCTGTGCTGTCTTGTACTACAGAATAACCTCAGAATTCTTATGCAATTGCTATTTCTGTAAGAACTTGCTTTGTGCAGGTGGCATATTAAAGCAGGAAGGTGTGAATCAATAAAGAAATATACTTTGTCTAGAGATACAATAGTAAGCAGAAAGACTAAAATACATGATACTAATAATTTCTTCCTGCACACAAAACAAAGCCTTTTTGCCAAAACCAGGATTGATCACCTAAGGGCATGCCATCATCCTGAAATATACCACAAATGGAATTCCAATTTTTAAAGATTAAAGGCTTTAATCATGTCAAAGTTTTATAGTAAGAACTTAAGCTCTACAAAAGCTTTTAGAATATATGATCTACATGTTTCATTGGCACTGCAAATAAATCACACACTGAGCTATCACACCCTCTGCTTCCACACTTTCCACTTCCATCTTGTATTTCACTGCACCTTCCAGTTTCTGATAGCCACATGGATGCAATCTCCAAAGAATAAGCAAAATACAAATGAGCTTCTTGTGATAATCTTCCACGTTCAAAAGTGATTAAATGGGACACAAAATCCTACACTTTGGGATCAATACAACATGCTGGCATTGGGCAGGTTGCATGGTGATCAATGGCTAATCTCAAAAGAAATTACATTAGCAGATGTATTTCAACTGAAAAGCAGGACAGCAAGCAGAGGAATTAATGTTACCATTTGAACCTTATCTGTATTTCCTGTCTTTTAAAACATGTCAGCATTGCAATTTTAATCTTTAGGTGACAAAGGAAGTCAAACTGTTTAACAGCAGTAATTGTTGGGGTTTATGAACTCATCAGTTGACTACAGGAATCTAGGAAAACATTCCTTGCAGAAAGTTTGTATTTAATCATAAATAAAAGCAGAAGCAGAGCAAACAGCAGCAGATCCTGCAGGACTGAAGGCTCAACCCTAAGCCTGTAACTTTCCCACTGCTCTCAGACACAGGACAGCTCTCACTTTCTGAACTGTCAGAGGACTGGGAAGGAGAGACAAGGCCCTGTTTCTAAAACAGCAAAACAGAACAGCTTAGAGACCGAGTCCTTTGGTTATAGTCAAACTCTTCAGCCTAAAGCTCTAAGTGAAAAGAAGAATTTAAAATACTCAGTAATTTGTTCATTTCAAGATGAAGAAAGTAATCTGAACTTACTAAAAGTGAATGATGGGGAAAACAAAAACCAACCAAGAAAAGAAGTCTTTCTCACCTTAATGAATAAACCAAACCAATCCCCTTACCTGTTCTACCTGGGCCAACGTGGCTCAAGCCATTCACCTTGTATTCCATGTATTTCATCTAAGTCCTCCTTATTTTAAATTCACAATCAAAGGAAAATATCTAACCAGACACCCAGCTGAATTATTTTCTTAATAAACTAAGTCTAGAAACACATAAACAAGGTCATGAAAACTTCCTGAATTCACAATTTCTTCCTGATGTGCACTGCTTACCTACACAGAAGCATTTTTCAAGGAAAGTGTGGTTCCTCACACTTGAAAAATCTAAGGTAAGATAGCTATTGGTCCTTACATCATGCAAATTTAACCACTCCAAACAAATTCATACAAGTATTATCCTCCTTTATAATGATCTAAATCCCACAGAAAAACATGAAATCTTGTCTTTGATTAAGATACAATTTAGAACAGCTAAACCCAAGTATTTCTCCCTCCACCCAAATAAACAACATCCCAAGCAAATGCTAAAGGGAGAGCAGCTAAATGTGCAGCTTAAACCACAGAAATTCCTATAACTTAAGTGATACATATTTGTAACTGCGACACTTTCTTTTAACATACACCATATCGAATAAAAGGCATCATGAACGGGAGAAAATAAAATTTAAAAAATCATCAGTGTTCATCTCTCCCAAAGCAGCAGCAGCAGCTATAGAAACTTTGTAGGTACCACTGCATTTTCCTGAAATAACTTACAATTCAACTATGATAGCCAAAACTAACTCATCATTCATTAAAGCTCAACCAACTGGAGAAACCTCAATTAATAACAACAACAACAACAAGAACGTTGTCTTGTTTGGGCCACTTACTGCAGAAAACCAATGAACACCATATTAACAATAGTAGGTAAGTACTCCTAAACAACAGTCTTGTTTAGGATAGTGTCCGTCCTCCCCTCCCAGGGAGATTTCTCTGAGTGAGGAAATATGGAAAGAATAAAGCCTTTCTTAACCAAATCCTCACTTTCTAAAGTCTTATGGTCTTTTTGTGGTACAAGCTCCAGACATTAACGTCGGTACGCGGGTGCCCTTCTTTTTCCTCCCCCAACACCATCCTCAGGAAGATATCCAGATCCATTTATCTCCCAAACCAGAACACCTGTCTCATCCCCCTTCGTGCAAGTCAGCAGCTTCCACTCAGAAGTGCTGAATTCCTTTAACCGCCCCGCCGCCTTATTTTTGTGTTTCCCTACGGGAGACCTCCGCCACCAGCAGCTCTCTGCAAACCCCCGTTCCCGTTAACGGCGGCGCCGGCGGGCAGAGCCTTCCTCCGCAGACACTCAAACACCGGGCCTGTCTGTCCGGTAGCCCAACAACAGCCCGGCTGTGTCAGGCTCTTCCTCCTCCTCCTCCTCCTCCTCCTCCTCCCCGGTGAGACTCGGCGCTGTTCCCGCGCACGGCCAGGCCCGGCCCGCCCCAGGCCGCCATCCAGGCCCAGCACGGAGGGCCCAACCCGCACCCCGACAACCCACGCGGAACCCCCGCTCTGGCCGGCACCTCACCCCTTCCCTCTTCCCCCCTTCCCGCAGTTGCCCCCGGCCAAGAGAAGCCGCCCATGTCGCTCCGACAAACTCCCGGCTCCGCGCAGTGTGCGAGAGCAGCGAAGGAGGGAGGAGAGAGGCGGCCCCGCTGCACTCACGCTCTCGTGGTCCCACCGCACGTTGCTGCGCTTTTCATCCGGGGCCAGGTTCCTGTCCCGGCCCATGAGCTCGTCGAGGAGCTGGGCGGCCGATATCATCGTGAGCTGCGGGCCGAATCCCCCTCGCCAGACACCAGCTCGGCCGCCTCGCCCCGACAGCCCGCGCCGCGCCTGACGGACACAAAATGGCGGCGGTGGCTGGCCCTGCCCACAATGCACAGCGCGGGCCGAGCCCGCCGCGCTCCTCGCCCTCACGGCGCTCCCGTGCTGCCCGGGCCGAGCTGCCGTGGGGCACGCAGGCAAGAACGGGGAGTCGGGACAAATCCCGGAGCGCGGAACCACCACAGTCGCGTGTGGATCCGCGTGAGGGACGGAGGGTGCAACGCAGAGGGTGTCCTGCCCAGTGAGGCGGCATGACAGCTAATGTCCAGCTCCCTGTGGTGTTGCCAGAAATAGGTTAGAAACTGTTGTAAAAGAGTTGATAATTGTTAAGCATGTACTGTTAGCTTGGTTATTGTATTGCAAAAGGCGTTAAAAGGGTAGTTAGAAGAAATACGGTACGTTGAGTACACCTGAAGTGTACCACGCCCCCAGGCGAAGCGAACCGGCCCGGACAGAACTGTAATGGGCCAACCAAGGGCCTGAAACCTTCATGCAAATTCAGGATCCCAACAGAAACCAATCCAAAGGAACAAAAACCAGCATAAAAAGGGGGCACCCGACCCAGTGAATCCGTGCCGCTCCGCCTGGAACATCGGGGCTGTCGGTTCTCAGGAAAGGAAGAAGACCTAGCACTGGCGCTGCAGCATCCTCGACGGGAACGCTCCTCCTTGACCCGCGGGCCCCCGTGCTTTAAGCCTTATTATAATAAATGCTGAAATCACTTTTAGTACCGGCAGCGTGTTCCCGTTTTTAACAGTATCACTGCTGATGGTAACCTGTTGTGAAAAATGCATATTTTATGATTGGCTTTTCGCAAATATTAAATTGAATACTATATGTATTTTGTTATATTGATTAGAATTGCTGTATTAACATTTTAATAGTATGGTAAATGTAGTTTTGTAGTTAAAATAGAACCTGTGTATGTGGTTTTTTTTTTTTACTAGCTCAAGCAAGAGATGAGATAATGAAGAAACTCTTCACACAGAGATGACAATGATGGGGGCCCATAAAGAATTACTGCCTCCTTATCAGAAAAGACAAACATTCTTCCACCTTCTCTCCGTCTTTATGGAACCACCAGGATTAAGGGGAAGAAGTTGACAAAAACCAGAAAAGTTCTTAATTTGCAAGGAATTTATGCATCATGTATGAGATATATGAATATGCAACAGGCTACTGCTTTTAAAGATTATTCCTTTGTTCACAAGGCATGCTTATCGGGCTTAAGTGCCCGAGAGCATCCGGACGTCCGTAATTCTTTGCTTTTTATTGTCTTGTAATTGTCCTAACTCTAAATTTTCATTACTCTAATTGTATTACTATTTTTATAACTATTTTATTATTATTAAACATTTAAAATTTTAAAAACCAAGTGACTGACATTTATAACACTGTCACGACAGACAGTGTCCAGCCCAGTGCGGTGTCAGAACACAGGGACACAGCACAGAGACACAATGCTGTGGCCTTGCCGGTCGTGGCTGCAGGCTAAGGACACGGGCCTGGACACAGCTGAAGCAGTGCCATAGTTCCCTCTCCATCCTGGCAGGAGAAAGTCACCCAAACCGCTCCTGATGCGCTGCTTCTGAGTCCCAGCCCTGAGTGCCTCCAGCTGTGCATGTTCCCATAGGAATTCAGGGAATTGTAGGATCACTGTGGTTGGAAAAGGCCTCTAAGATCAGTCCAACCATCACCACAGTCACCAATAAACCATGTCTTCATGTACCATATCCACATGTTTTTCGAACACTTTGAGGGATGATGACCAGCGCTTCTCTGGAAAGCCTGTCCCATGCTTGACCAGTTGAGGGAGAATAGAAGTCCTGCATATGTAAGAAAAATCTTAGTCTTTAACCTTGGAACCAGCCCATTTTGTTTTCTGCTCTAGATGTGACTTTGTACTCGATATATACTGAATTTCACATAGCAGTTGTCAACTATTTCTCAATTACTCAACATCGTTTTGAAAGTCCTAAGTACAAACAATTAATTAAAATTTTAATTGTATCATATTTTTTGAAAAGCTTGAAACCAATGTTTATGCTGATCCTGTAAAACACGCTTACACTGACAGCAACCTTGTTTTGCATCACTTAGGGCTTCACGCAAGCACCAGTTGTTACCTGAGGAGTTTCCTTTTGGAAATGTCTCCCTAATGCAGCACTGTGAGGCACCACAAACTTCTTTCAAACTTTGCAATTTTGTAATGATTTAAGAACCCAAAGGAACAGCTGAAACAGTGTGATTGAAATCAACGTAGCACAAGGTATGGTTTGAATTTTCAGTCAATATCCTGCATTGGGGTTTGGGGATGGGAGGGAAGGCAGGGTGCTGGTGCTGGGAACTGGGGCAGAACTGGGCTGTTTCAGTTGCTTTGTAACGCTCTGATTGCATCGATGAAGCAAACAGGTACACTGGAGTCCAACTACTGCAAAATTCCTTGGCATGCTGCCATGGCTGCACAGAGCAACCTGGAATACAAAAGTCTGAGTGAAGTTTGAAATTATTATTTTGACTTTTTATAGTGGTAAAGTTTTTACTGACTGCTCTGTAACTTGGTTTAGGACAAATCCACAACGACAAAAAACAGCTTTTCAAACCGAACCATGCAAATGGCAGGAATTACCTATAATCTTTCCAGTTGCTTTGCAGACAAATATTGATCTTTATTTTACTTATGTTTTTTAGAGATTCTTTGACTCTGTTGAGAATGCACAAAGATGGTAAGAGTTTCCTATGCAGGATAAAAGGATACCCCATCTCTGGAAGTGTTCAAGGCCAGGCTGGATGGGGCTTGGAGCAACGTGGTCCAGTGGTTGGAACGGGATGAGTGCTATGTTCCTTCCCAACCCAAATCATCTTAATCTTAAAAATCTCTTCAGTACCTCCTCGTGCAGCTACCAGGCAAACCCAGTTTTTCTGAATCCCTCTATTTAGCCTCTTTAGCAGAAAGTTTTTGCACAACAGCGGTTATCATAAAGCTCTTCCTTCCTTGAGTAAAACCACTGGATAAAATTAATCTTAATTAAATTACCACAGACACTCAGTGAACTGGAAATATGGCCCAGCCCTGGAAGTGTCCAATACCAGGCTGGATGGGGCCTCTACATAAACTGGTGTAGTGAAAACTGTCCCTGCCCATGGCAGGGGGGGGGGTGGACCGAAATTACCTTGATAAGGTCCCTCCCAACACTTAACCCTCGATGATTCCGTGATTCACCCTATGCTGAATCGGGGGCCCGCAAAAACAATCAGCAGCGCAGGAGACAGCAGGTACGCTGTACCTGCGTGCAAATTAAACAGCATTTACCCGGGCCTGCCCCGTCTGGCCCGTCCCCGGGCAGGGCCGCGCCCCGGAACCGGCTGTCGGCGCCGGGTTGTCACCGGCAATAGTGTCCCCCACGCCGGAGCGCGGCCGCGGGGGTGCGGAGGCAGCGGCGGCGGCCGCGGGGGTGCGGAGGCGGCGGCGGCCCCGGGGGTGCGGAGGCCGCGGGGGTGCGGAGGCGATGCGGGACGCGGGCGGCGCCTGCGGGGAGATGGCGGAGCGGGAGCGGCAGGAGCGGCTGCGGGAGGCGGCGGCGCTCGGCGACGCGGAGGAGGTGCGGCGGCTCGTGGAGCTGGGGGTCGGCCTCAACTCCCAGAATGAAGTCAACGGATGGTAAGGGCGCCCCCCGAACCCAGTCTCTCGGGGAGCTCGGCCCGGGCGGTCCCGTGCGGAGGCTGCTGCCGGTGCGCTCCGCGCGTGAAAGGCGAGGCGGGGTGAATTGAGGAGGAAAGAAAAGGTCGATCCGCCTCCGAATACTCTGCTATGGAGCTGTCCCTATTCCAGAGAGGATAACCAGGGTCACAAACACGCATCCCCGCTCCACCTCCTGCCCCGTTTGCCCCTTCTCCAGGTCGCTGTGGACTTACTTTGTTGTGTTGGTTTTGATTTTTTTCCCCAGCCTGAGACGGCGTGGTCTGTCCGAACACAAACCTCGGCTTTACATGCTCTTGCCTAAGCAGAAATATTTATTATTAAGTCAAGTTTGAAAATTACTTTCAAGCAGGGAACTTGTTCCAGCGATGTGTACAAACACTTGGGATTTGGCATCTCGTTTAGATCCACCTGAGGACGTTAAAGGGAAGGCTGTTCTGTAACAGACACTTGTGCAAGTAACACTAGACATAAACACACACATAATTTTATTTGAAGGAAGATTTTAGAGGGAATGCTCAGGCATTTTTGGAGACTGTTTTCTGCAGGTTCAATTCAGCCTGTATTTACTGTGCTGTTTCGTGCTTGAAATAATAAAAAAAACAGGGGAACAACTTTTTACATGGATAGATAGTTATAAGACAAGAGGCAGCAGTCTTAAATTAAAAGAGGAGAGACTTACATTAGATGTAAGGAAAAAATTCTCCCCTGTGAGGGTGGGGAGGCCCTGGCACAGGTTGCCCAGAGAAACTGTGGCTGCTCCTGTCCTGGAAATGTTCAAGGCTGGGTTGGACAGGGCTTGGAGCAACCTGGGTTAGTGGAAAGTGTCCCTGCCCCTAGCAGGGAGAATGAGATGAACTTTAAGGTCCCTTACAACTCAAACCATTCTAGGATTCTTTGACATTATATTTATAAGTAGGAAAAATAAAATGAGAAAAAGGAGCAAGACTTTTAAAGATGAAAGTTCAATCAGCAGTTTTGAGAAGCACGGAACACTTAATAACTTGAGCTTTAAATTGTGATTAAAATTAAAGCTTGTAAAAAATTAAAGCAACAGATTCAAAGGATGCTGAATTATCTTAGTGAGTGAGATAAAAAAACAGCCTGTCATCAGAATAAGTTTGTGACTAAAACTGGAATTGATGAAATAAGTCTGTAGTAGTACATTTTTCTCTTTTTTATGATTTTTTATAGCGGTGTACAGAGAGAAAGAAAGAGAAAACAATTTTTATTTCTGCTCTTTGTTTTTCTCATATAGAATGTACTTGGAAAATTATTTACTTAAGAGTGATTACTTAATTAAATTCTAGTGAAGATTGTTTGGGCCTAATGGTTAATCTTGTG
Source organism: Anomalospiza imberbis (assembly GCF_031753505.1). Lineage (NCBI taxonomy): Eukaryota > Metazoa > Chordata > Aves > Passeriformes > Viduidae > Anomalospiza > Anomalospiza imberbis. The sequence continues at coordinate 9,179,164 of NC_089699.1, read as the reverse complement.
TTTAAACTCTTGAGAACAAGGTCACAAGTTGTTAGTAGTTAGATATGATAATTAAAGAAAGTAAGTATGTAGTTTGAGTATCTTCTTTTATATAGTATATTAATGTATTATAACATAGTTATAATAAAGAAATCATTTAACCTTCTGAACTGATGTTAAACATCATCATTTCTTCCCATTAAGTTCACCTACATTTTACAATATAAGTCTTGTAATAAAATTAATTATTTTTAAAAATAATGATCTGGTAGTTTTTAACCATGGTTATAAATGGATCTTCATTGTTGTTTAACTTTGTACAATTAAAATTTTTGCAGTGAGCTTCTTAGTATGTGTGATTCTTAGAGGTGCTGAGTACTTAGATTTTGGTGTGTATCAGGTCCATGGGTGGATGGTTCCTCTCTGCACAGGCCATGTGGAATGGCCAGGATGAATCCCAAAATGAGGCTGTGCTGTTGAGCTTTACGTATCTTCTCTAAAAACTAAACCAGCAAATTTTGTTCTCAATGCAAATACCACCCTGTCTGTCTGACTTTGCAGTCTTTCTGTAAAAAAACCCCACCAAACCAAACCAAACCAAACCAAACCACCCGAAGTGGAAAAAGCTTTTTGAAGCTGGACTTTCAACTGAAAGTTTTTTGCCTTCTAAGTTTGTTTATCTCTGCTTTATTTTATATAATTCTTAACAGATAAATAAATAAACTTGGAGAAGGGTTGAGCATGTTAATTTTCCTGAAGAATTTTTCTTCAGCTGGAGCTAGAGAATTAAAATAAAATATAAAAGCTAGAGAAGGGTCAATTATCACTAGAACATGGGGTAGGAAAGAATGGTACAACTCTATAGCAATTTAATGTGTGAGTCTGTAAGTACTTAATAAACACACTAAGTAAGATCTGAGCACTAAGCAGCTTTTATGTTTCCTTAATATGTTTCTGTAGTCAGAAACTGCAAATAATAATTTGAAAACACAGAAAAGGGATTAGTTCTGTGCATCACTTACAGATTGCCGAAAATTAGTTGTCTGCAGATCTAAGCTGAGTAGTTACTGATGCAGCAAATGGCAACTGGGCAAAGAACTGTTCTTAGAAATGATACTTACAACATTTTAAACATAAATTATTTGCCAGAAAGTGCAAGTACTTGTGCTGGCAGCATTAATTAGAGTACATATCTTAGGGAGATACCAGTAATAGATCACATATACACAAACACAAGTTTTCTAAGTACAGACGATTCTTTCAAAGATTAAAATATCATACACAAACCTTACTTTCATACTTATTTTTCCAGTAGCCTAAAGAGTGTAGCCTAAGAAATAATAAATTGAAAAGATCCCGAACTTTAAAAATACTACTGCAGTAAAGAGCATTGGAGCAAAGAGAAAATGACATCAGCAGGTGCCACTGCAGACTCCCAGTCCAGGGCAAATTTCCAATGAAGTTTGCAACTCAAGCTTATTTTACATGTACACAGAGTGTTCTTCTCATAGGCAGCAAGAATGAATAGAAACAAATCTGCCATAACTCAGGATTTGACACAGCATTCATGTTTTCCATGTGCAGGACCTGCTTGCACTGGGCCTGCAAGCGGAACCATGTGGCGGTTGTGGCTTATCTGCTGCATGCTGGGGCTGACAAGGACATCCTGACAAAGAAAGGGGAGAGGCCAGCCCAGTTAACATCCAAGAGAGAGATCAGGAAGATGTTGGGAGGTAACCTATAGTGACTGTGCCATATGATCATCAAAGATTGGTAAAAGGGTGTTCAAAGCATGTGCGCTTCAATCTTTGTTTTGCATGTGAAGATACTGTGTTTGGATTTTAGTATTAGAACTTGCTTTCTAGAGTGTTTACGTGGTAAGAAAACAAAGTTTTAAGTAAAGGGGATTACCAATACCCAGCTAGCCAAACTTTTTTCAAAACACTGGAAATTTAAGAAAACTATTTTGAGGAATGCTGTGTGCCAGGTAGATGCAGTTTCCAGTTTTCAGAAGGACAGCAGGAGAAAAATCTCTCGAATTTGTAGGAAGCTGTTCTATGAGCAACACCTGATTGTCCTCATGTTCTGGGTTGGATACATCAAAAATTACCAGCCCAGATAAATGGCTCATTAAAGGACATTGGTAGAGCCTCTCTATAATGTTTTGCAACTGCTGGAACAGAGCAGGTTTTGCTGCTAGAGGTGATAAGTAATTTGAAATGTGGCTGATTAGCGACCTCTTGTCTCCCCAGTGTCTGGTTTTGTTTTCATTGTTGTCTCTCCCAGCTGTTGAATGGGTAATGCTGCAGCTCTCCCAGTACTGCATGTTCCCTTCCCTTTATCCTCTACCTAAATATCCAACAACATACGACCCTTTGTTTTTTGTTGCCTGCTACATTTTGAAGATGACAGCATTATTCCACCAGAGACCATGTTACAATATTCTGCTACAGATTAAAACAAGCCAAAACAGAAGTACTGCAGTGTTTAGAAGAAATTAGCACCCCCAGAATGATTAGAATCATACTCAGCTTTTATGATTGTATGGCAACACCTGAGCATTCTGTTTATTGTAGGAAAAAAACACATGGTGCTTCCTGATGCATCTTTTAACCCGTGATGCTTTTAACACTGCATTCTCCAAGGAAAAAAAAACAGTCTTGGAGAATGTTGTTTGGTTTGTTTTACAGTGGAAGATGAACTCCCAGACTTAAAGCAAGATTCAGATCTGCCAATCATCCCCAATTACCTGGCTAACCCACCTTTCCCATATGTTTACAACACCTTGAGTACCAGCATTCCAGATCCTACCCTGAATGGGAATCTCTCACACCTGGAACCACAAGACACCAACTTTCCATCTGTACCTGACTTGGACACCTGCGGACAAGCACGAGCTCCGTTACAGCCTGGGAACGCTGCTCCTGAGGCGCCTCCCAACAGGGACATCCCACCCCTGTCTCGAGGGTCTGCTGGGCCATCACACCCAAATCCTGTCCTCCAGAGAGCTCCTGTTTACCAGGGGTCGGTGTCTTGGGGCAGAAGTCCCTCTTCACCTGCAGGATCCAACCAGTCCCTACCCCAGCAAGGGAACAGCTCCTGCATGGGACCTGTGCCGGCCTTTCAGCCCGTTTTCTTCACAGGAGCTTTTCCACTCAACATGCAAGGTAGCACCAAAAATCTCTTCTGTCTTTGTGTTGCTCTTCTGACACCTTATGCAGTGCAGACTAATCATGTGTTTCCAGAGACTTTCAGACTGCCATGCTTAGGCATTCAGGAAACATTTCAAGGGAATGAAGGAGGCAGATACCCTGTTTCTGCTAGAACTGTTATTAAAATATTGATGTAAACATTTGCTGTCTCAATTGCTATAAAAGCATACAGACACCAGGGTAATCCGATTCTCTAAATAGCATAGTCCAAGCTGCAAATACAGATCACGAGCAAGAAGCCAGTGAGCTCAAGAGAACCTCACATGGCTCAGTCTGCACTGAGCTGTTCGAGGATCTGCCTGTTCTGCAGGGAAATTTTGCCTGCCCAGAGAGGGAAACCTGGAATTCCAGTTACCATTAAGAATGTTGTTCTTCAAGTAAAAGGCATTCCGTTACCATGGGGTAGCAATGAGAAGTGAACTGAAAACAAGAAATACCAATAAAAGCAATCTTGGATTGCTGAGGAAATTGATAACCAGTATAAGCTGCTGTTAAATCAGCTTAAATCAATTAGAGTATTCAATGCAATGGTTCAGACATGCACACATATATTGCATTAGATTTGCTATGATTTTTTCATATAGTTTGATGAAAATCAATCTAATTAAAACCGTGGTCGTACAGTTCCAGATTTTGCTTTCTGAGGATTCGTGTATTCTTACCAGTGACACAAATGACATTAATAGAACATAGACACACCTGGAAGTTTTTATAGAGATATTGTTTCCAATTCCTTTATACCTCTGCCTATTAATGTGACTTTTTATTTCTAATAGAACTGGTGCTTAAAGTGAGAATACAAACCCCTCATCTTAGAGAAAATGACTTCATTGAAATTGAACTGGACAGGCAAGAACTGACCTACAAGGAGCTGCTCCGAGTGAGTTGCCATGAGCTGGGTGTGAACCCTGAGCATGTCCAGAAGATCAGAAAATTACCAAATACAGTGTTAAGAAAGGTAAGAGCTCTGCCTTTTGAAGTGTAGAAACTTATAAAAGAGATTTTTAGGTTATTGTTATAAAGGAATAATTTGTTGGTCACCTGCATAGGCCCATATTGAAAAAAATCAAACCAAAAATGAAAAATCTCTGCTCAACTTGCAACATTCAGCACTTGTTAGGGATTTCTTACGTAAAAAGGTTCTCAAATTTCTCGATCACCTCCTTTCCTAACCATTTGGTGCTGAACCCAGTTAATACCTGATTTCATGCCTCCATTGTAAAATTCAGTGCATCACAACACCACCGTGAGCTACCAACAGCATTTAAAAGGCGTGCAGAGCTCAACCAAGCTCTGTGAGTTCAGCAAGGCCTGGCTGCAGTCCTTTGCACAGAGGTGTTTTTCAGGGTTACTCTGTACATAACTGCCCTTCCTTCAGTGACATTTACCCTGTAGCCAACAGAGAAGGGAACTGCTGACCTGTTTTACCAACTCACTATGGACTTTAATTTCACTCTGAAATCCTTACAGAGTATTGTTGGCATCACTTGTGGGGCAAATCTCATTAGTCTGCTGCATCTTCACTGACTATAGGATGTCTTACTTTGTGTTAGTCAAGAAGTGGAGGAAAAAAAAAAGACATAAGCAATTCTGTCACTTTCCAACTTCAGTTATTGTTGAAGGAACTTTTTATTTTCATCTCTAATCGCTTCAGGCTCTCTGGTAGGACTTCAGGAGCCCTACTGTTTCTGCAGTGACACAAACCTGACTCGGTGTACTGTTGTTAGCAGCAGAGCACTGCTGCAGGGGCTCAGAGCTGGCCTTGCTGGGTAGTTCTGAAGGAAGCCATGCAGGTCCACATGCAGGACCTCCTTGGGTAGATGCAAGCATCAATTCATCAGCTTCTAAGAATTAGCAAGGGAAAAAAAAAAGAGGGTTTGGGTGCCCTGCAGTAGATCTTGATAAGTGTAATCCCACTCTCACTTGCACTCACTTTCAGTGTTGCATTCCTCCTAAAAATAGACTTAAGGGAATAGCTGAATAAGACCCCAGAGTAAATACAAGATGCAACAGGATTACTTCCTTTCCAGTTCACTGTAAAGAACTGTCATAGTTACAAATAAATACATACCTTGTCTTAGTATGAGCTTATTATTTTAACTTACCTCTGCAAAATTAACAGACACCATCACCTAACTCCTTATTGTATTTGTTTAAAGGACAAGGATGTTGCAAGGCTACAGGATTTCCAAGAACTGGAGCTTGTTCTAACAGTAAGCGACAAAAACTTACTTTTCAGAGTCCCAACACTTTCTGAACAGAGTGGGTATAACAAGAAGGCATCAGAACTTACATACTAATTAAGGAATAAACCAAAATACATTTATCTTTCATTTTACAATTATGTTTGAAAAACAGTACCTATAAGGGCTAATGAGGTGAAAAAATCTATTTTGTTAACTGTGAAATAAACTGAAGTGGTTAAGCACATTTAAAGCTTCTAGTTAATCTAAGAACAGTGAGTCTGGTATAGAAGTAGCTCAATGCACAGGAAGTATTGGTAGAATTATCTGTTAATGCAACACTTCCTTATAAAAAGTTAATTAAATACTGCAGAGTTAGCAGCGCTCAGGGAAAGGCTTACCTTAAGCTGTTTTAATAATTTGTTTGCTATAAAATAGCAGAGGTACTCAAGCTAAAGAACCTGCCATGAAGCCGATTTAATATTTCTACTGAGTCCATTACCATCAATATTCTCTTTTTAGATAATGTTTATTAAGTTCTATCTTACTTAGAGGGAGAAAAACCATAAGGATTTACATCTGTGGAAGCACAAAACTATGTCAAGTTTAAATTCTATCAAGTGACTTATAGTGATTCCTTAATCCCTGTTTACACTTTTCCCTATTTCTCAGGTTGAAAATAAAAGTGACAGTAATTATCCAAATAATAAATATGCTCTAACCAAAATCCCTTTTAGTGTTGTCTGTTAATATATACATGAGCAATTGACATGTAATTACATGTGCAATTTAATATACTATTTTTGTTACTGTGTTGACATTTCTTCAGTGTTGCTATAATTTCCCCTTTTAAAAGCACATAAAATGTAATTTTATTTTCCTTTGATCTCTACATTCCTGAGAAAAAATGCATCTTGAACCTATAAAGGTACCTGTGTAAAAAGAAACTAGTGAAGTACCCAGAGTTTTCTGGGCAAATAGCCAAGCTTGATGTTCCTATGCAATGTATTTTCTTTTTTTCACTGTGACTTGTGTTTACCCATGCAGTTTACTGAAAAGAAAATCACAGTTACTTAAAATTCATAATTTGACTACTTTGCTGTGAAATTCTCAAATAAAGAAATTGAAAAGTATTTAAGAGCTGAATTTTATCTGATTTTTTTTAGGATTTTAGTATTTAGTCACTTGAATTTGAGGAAGAGTTCTACTCTGCTAGGCCACATGAAAAGCAGGTACTGTGGATTAGATGAATAAACAAAATATGAGATGTAACAGGCAAACAGAATGTACCAAACTGATCTGAGTTTTCCTGTTTCTTCACATTCCCCCCAATTTCTTTGGAAACTGCAGCTGCCAAAGGAATTTATCTTTTGTCTTGTCTCAGAGTTCAGCGCCTGAGCAGCGTCCATGCGGCTGCTGGGGCAGTCCTGGGCTGAGTCCCTGTGCCTGGAGCTGGGGACCAAGCACAGCCTCCACCCGTCCTGGGGGCTGCGGCAGGTAAGGGACACCGGCTGCCCGTGTCACTGCCAATCCAGTGGGAACTGTCCCCCGAAGGCTCGCTGCTCTCAGCTCCTGGAAGCGCCTGGAGCGCAGGGACTGAGCACACCAGAGGGAGCTCCCAACCTGCACCAGCTGCGGGCTCAGCTGCCAACACAGATCCCTGCTAACACCTGAATTCTCTTTGTGCCCAGGCACCACACCGAAGCTCAGTCTCCCCAGGTGAATACACAAGGTTTTGTCACACTGAAAAAGCCTCTTCTGCAAAGTGCCAGAGGTCAAACATAGTCCCAGTCGTTGACAGTATCTGTTTTTATACCAGATTGCTGGTGGAATATTAAGTTCTCTGTAATGGAATAATAAAATTGTCATTCCTCACGTCACACTGGCTGCTGCCTTCTCCCCAGCACAGGATGGTTCAGGCATTGGCTGAATCCAGGAGGACTCAGGGATAACCAGTAGGACCCCCCAAAGAACAGCTCAGGTGTTGGGGCAGCAACCTTGCACAGGTGCTGATCCCTATCGATGCATTCCCAGGAATACTTTTATACCTTGTGCAGTTTATACCAGGAAGATACTATTAACTCCCCAATTCCATCAGTGTATAACCATTACATTCTGTGTGTGATAAATAATTCATTACTTTGTGCTCTGCTACATGAAATGCTAATGTCTAATAACCTGAATCTGCAGCCAAGCATTTTCTATTTAAGAAGTATTAATTTGTAAGAATTAACAAATTATTATTTTTGTCTTCTCAAAATTTTTCTGTGCGTTCCTTCTCATAAAACATAGGAACTTTTTCTTGCTGGATGGTTTTCTGGAGTGTTTAGTGTAAGACAAACAACTAAAGCAAAAGAAGTCCTAGCAGATTCTAGCAGCAAATGCTGTTTGAACACAGGCCTCCTTTTATCTGAGGAGGCCTGGTTATCAATAATAAAATAGGTAATTATTTCTGCAAAACAAATTGCCCATTATTTCAGATGATTGAGAGTTGAACAAGATAAACTAAATACACACCTGTCTCAGCATGCATGTTCAGCTTAAGTGAAGACTTACTCTTAGTGACTTCCTACCCAAAGACATACAGCAAACTTCTGATACCTCTGGTCCAGTCGTGTCCCTGTGAGCTTGGGTGGGGTCTACTGAATTGGAAAAAATCTGTGTAGTTAATGTTTTATATGAAGCCATTTGTAGGTTTAACTATAAATACATGTTGCTCCTTAGGCTGAAGAGGAATTTTATAATGCTGAAGTTGCCCTGGACAGGGTCCTAAAGGTCCCACAACTCCCTTGTCCTGGGAGAAACACTGAAAGGAACAGGTTGGAACCACTCAGAGATTACACAGTTACTTAGCTGAGTCAGCTTAACTGGGTCTGTCTTTTCACTTCAAATCCTATCAATCCTTATGCAGAAAACACACAACTCAGGTGTATTTGGTACCATTAATATAATTTACTAATTACAAACCTGAATGCAGTACGTAATTGTGCTGTGTACGTTTTCTTGGCAGAATATTTGTCATTCTTTGGGAAAAAAACATGTAATAAAATACTTTATGTATACAGAAAATATTTTAAAATGTAAAATTCACTTCTTGGTCCTTATAATTGTAAAATACTTTGTTCACATATCACAAGTTGAGTCTACTACAAAAACTGTTTTGTAAATTACAGTACATTCACAAGTCACTTTTGTGGCAAGTCAGGAATATTAAAAAAAACACCAAACCAAAACCCACGGGATCTTTTCTTCATGCCAGTCCAGCATCTTTGGCCATACTGTAGAAAATACCTTTGGCTGCTATGAGGTTTGCAGGTTTGTCAAATTCAGCTATGGTCCCATTGTCTAGAACAAGAACCCTGTACAAAACAAAAGATGGTGTGGGGGGAAAGATGTGTCAGAAAATTCCTCACAAGGAATGTGGTACCTGTTTGTGTCACAAAGCAAACTTCTCTAATCTTTGCCTTGCTTTTGTTTTCCTCAATTATTTTCACATGTTAAAACACAACAGATAATAAACATTCTCCTTGAGCTGCTGCTTGACTAATAACATTAAAGGACAGTCACTGTCTGCCAGGGGCAAGACGAGGGGAAAAAAGCATCTGGAACTGAAACTATAGATCCAGAAAGCAAGGAGATAAAAGCTCATGAAGAATACTAATATATTTTCAAGTAATCAAAATAGCATCCTGATAGTGAAGAAGTTACAGCAGCTGCTGGTTTAACAAGGCTCCATCAGCTTCCAGACAGTGCCAGGAGTGTCCCTGGGCAGTGTCCCCTGCACAGAGCTGGTTTTTGAATATAGAACCCGTTTCCTATGCCCACAGAGGCGAAATCGGGGCTGGAAATTCTGGGATAATATAGCACATCATTGCCTACACACTGCCCGACAAGAGAACCAGTGTTCATGTCTAGAGAAAACCAGTGCTGCTGCTTCACATCCCCAGCAAATCCACGAGCTGCCACGCACTACTCAGAGATTTTACCTGGTGTAATCCATGATTGTGTTCAGCCTGTGTGCAATGGTCAGCACCGTGCAGTCCACAAACTGTGTCCGAATGGTCATCTGGATGAGGTCGTCTGTCTCCAGGTCGATGGCGGCTGTGGCTTCATCCAGGATCAGGATCCTGGTTTTGCGCAGGAGAGCTCTGGCCAGGCACACGAGCTGCCTCTGGCCAACACTGCAAGCACAGACAGCCTTTCACTGTCCCCAGCTCCCCCACTGCTCACAGCCACTTGTGTTCAGCAGGTCGCTCATCGTGTTACCCAAAAAACCCTGAAATATTTTGCAAGCTGTCTGTTCTGTCAGCCCCATAGCTCACCCATGCAGGCTGCAGCCTGCCTACACTAACAATGATAGGATCACTTACTGCTTGGCCCTGTGCTGGCAGAGCCACCAAATGTGCCTTTTATCACAGTGACAAAAGCCAGGGCAGCTAATGACAACATTTCTGCCCAAGCTTTCAGAAATACACACAGTTCTGATAACACTGAGCATATGCAAACTTGAGAAAAATAAAAAATGAAAAGAAAATGTTATGAGGCTGCAAGTCCTTTCTACCATAAAAAATAAAACATATACATATATCTGAGCAACCCAGACTTCCTCCCCTGCCACAAACATAGCCCAGACTCAGTCTCTGAGTGTCTGCAGCATGAGGAAGGAGCTGAACATTCATCACATGCAATCTGGTGACACCAGAGCTTTCAGAAGCCAAAGAAGCATATCAGAACATGGCATTTTATCATCCCCAGTCATGTCTTCATGGGCCTTTCAAATAGTAATGGAAAATAAACATTGCTAAAGTGTCAGGCAGAGAACTCTTCCTCAGCACAGCAGTAATGTTATCATGGCATTTCCCTTCCTACCAAAATGTGCTTAAGGGGCTGCCTGTCCCTAATATCCTGTCATCCTAAAACTTCTTTCTGACAAGATAGGATTTGGGTTTGGGAGAAGAAATCAGATCATGTGTGGCAGAGGCAGAAGAGGAGGGAAATCTTTGAACATTGGTGGCTTTCTTGGAACAGAAACAGGTGGCTGAATCATTTCAGATATGACAGACCAGTGTCAGCCTGTGCTCAGGTGTCACCCATGATCACAGCTGAATGGCAGCTCAGTGTCTGTTCTAGTCAAAGCATTCCTTACCTAAGATTCTCTCCTCCCTCTGAGCACTCATAGTCCAGCATGGATGGCTGACTGCTGACAAACCTCTTCAAATGAGACAGTTCAAGTGCTTTCCATATTTCTTCATCTGAATACTTATTAAATGGATCCAGGTTCATCCTCAGTGTTCCAGAAAAGAGAACAGGATCCTGGATATAAAACCAATTTTCATTAGACAAGTGCTTTAGCGGCTTCAAGTACAGGTACTGTGGGCTGCTGCTTCGAGGTGCCCATTGCATTGCAGGTAGGCTACCTCCCAATCCCATCCTCTCTGAAAATACATTACATTATACAGTTCAAACTCAACTTTCAGCTCCAAAGATGGTTTATCCTAAATCCTTTTTTATCACTCAGTTTATAAGGTGGCAGGATGAGACCAGTAAAGTATAAATAGTTTGTTTTTCTGAAACAATTTTCTGAGTGTAACAAAACACTTTCCTCTTTGGATAAACCATTATTTATGGTTTGTTAAGCTGCTAGAAAACAGTCCTTCATTGTGACACACAGAAACAGTACCTGAGGAATAATTGTTAGCCTCGATCGAAGGTCATGGAGACCAATTTCTGAAATTTTCACGCCATCAATTTTAATTTCCCCTTTTACAGCTTCCAGGATCCTAAAGAGGCAGAGGGTCATGGAGGACTTCCCTGCGCCAGTTCTGCCAACAATTCCAATCTACAACAAATTGCAGGTTTAACAACAAAGCACATAGTTAAGAAGAAAACAATACCCAATAAAAAACTCCCAAACAACCTTCCAAGATTCTTCTAAGAGGTTTCACTGAAGATATGAATCTAAGAAAGAATGTCCCATCCTTCCCTACAAACCCTGGGTACACTGTAATGTACTTATTGGCATTCATGTAATTGGAATGACATTCCATATAAATATCACATGTCATGAATATAATGAATAACACAGGCCTAGAGCCATCCTACATAACTTTGGGTGATTTGGGACACCCATGGTAGATCCAGTCACTCAAGGACAAAAAATAAAGGCTCTCTAGGGGCAATTCTTACTTCATGGTAAGCACGTGTATTTCCATGCCAGAACGATGCTGTCATCCTGTCTGCTTAGAATAAGGGCAACTCTATTTTTTAGCAACAGCCTGTTCAGGAAAGGACTTTCCCCTGCTAATTATTCTGTCTTCATCAGGCAAACCTCAGAACTTTCCATCAAAGCATGAAGAAATGAATCTCCCAGAATAAAGACAATTTCCTGATTAAGGAAGCAAAGAATGTCATTTGCTTCCATGCCAAAAATTTCACAGGGGAAGTCAAAGAACAGAAAAAAATGGAATTCCTTCTCCCATCTGCACTGCTTCAGAAAAGCATTCTTGTCACTGAGTTTTTGTCACTTGCATTGGTGCCTCCCACGTGGTGTATGGCAGCCTGTTGCCAAATGAACTGGGAAGTCTGGAAAGTCCCATGCAATTCACTCTACTGCTTTCCAGCCAGGAGGATGCTGGCACATGGACAGCACAGGTGTCACTGCTGGCTCCTGCCCTGGCACTGGTGTTCCTCTAGACCCTCTCCTCTACTCCACAGTTGTCACTGGAGACCCAGAGCAAAGTTCTAGCAGACATTCAGCTGGTAACTCACCTTCTCCCCACCGTGCACTTGGAGGTTTAGATCCTTCAGCACCAGATCTAGGCCCTTCCTGTACCTCACTGAATAATTCACAAACTCCAGGTCTCCCTTGGATGGCCAGTTTTCTGGGGGACTCTTGCCCTCAATGATCCAGGGAGCCTGAGGAAAACAGAAGTCAGAAATGCCTCACATAAGTTTGAGAAAAAATAATTTAAGCTCAGATAAAAGGATTTCATCTAATAAATCAGATCTCCATGACCAAATAAATTTATAACGGGGAAAAAACATTGGGTCCTAAGTATCCACCCATTTATCTTTGTTGTGAAGTTAACAGGAAAAAACTCTGAGCACAGAGGGATGAATCCTCAATGGATATGAATATTTTCCCATCAACTTTAACAGAACACTGCCAGTTTTCTGCCAGCTCAAGCTCTGGTTTATAACACATATCACACATCTTGTCTAGCTACCTTTTTTTGTTCCAGATTAAATATTTGATCTCCAGAACCGTTTACTGCAGCTCTCCTCCATTTCTTAATTCTTAGTATGCACATAGGACTAACAAAGCAGTGTGTCCAGAAAAGCTTTCCTGGCACAGCTCCACCTGCCAGCTTCAGAAGTCTTTGGCAACAAAGGTAGGCGACTGGATGATTTCCTGGATAAGCAGTACAGTGTTCCTAGAGATGTTTTCTCATGGGAGGTGAGGACTGATTAAGTTGATTAAATAGAAGTACTACTGAAAACATGTGTAAGGCCTGATGATTGTACTGCAGCTCTGCTCATGAGCAGGACCATGGCACCAGCAGCGCAGGTGAGACTGTGCATCAAACACTTCAAACACAAAGGGACCAATATTCTGATGTGAAACTCATCTCCTGTGCTATAGCCACTCACAGCAGCAGAAAATGAGATGTTAAGCACAGGCTGCATGACAGCAATAATAATTTGGAGCTGTGATAGAAAAAAACTACAGTTCAGAGCATGACATTTGTTCAAGTTAAATGATAACTCTCAGAGCAGGAACCATCTCTCAAGAGCCTCAAGAAAGAACATGTAAATGTGTGCATTAAAATTTTCATCTTGCTGCTGAGCATGCTGGACTTGTGGTAGCTGACCTCTGTTTCAGTTTCTGAATACTCTTTTATTCTTTCCACAGCCACAATATTGGTTTCAAGTTCAGAAGTCATTCGGACCATCCAATTCAGTGACAAGGTCACCTTGGGGAAGACAAGGAACAAAATATTACCCACAGAGGATCAATACATACAATAAAAAACCACATAACCAAAACAAACAAAACAAAATAAAACCTCAAAACAAACACCCCCCCCCACAAAACCAAAACACACCCCCCAAAAACAACAACTCCCCTCAAAACAAAAAAAAAAAAAAACCCAGCATGAACAAAACACTAAAACCCCTCCCAAAAAAGCCACAGAAAAAGCTAACCCCAAAAACCTCCAACGTCAGCAGACACTGCTATTAAGACATAGATTCACATTAATGCTACAAATGAGATAATTACCTTTGCATTAATACAGTTACTGGGACAAGAAATATACAGATTATCAAGTGCTTTCATGAAGAAGATTATGATGATGCTTCTTGCTGATTTAACACTTGGCCCTCTCAAAAAAAGTTGGAAGGAAGTCATTCCCCAAATCATGTGTTTCACTGGAAAACTACTAACAGCAACTTTGCACACTCAGGGTATCTAAAATGCTTCTGGCAAGAGTGAGGCCATTAAATCTGCTACATTCTCCACAGCCTGGGTCACTAGAGTTTGCCTTGTCTAATTATAAATCCTACCGGTCTGCCTGTAATTACCTGGACACACCAATGTGCTGCACAGCAGGATTGATGCACAACACATTAAGCCACGCTGCTCAAACGCTCTGTTCTTGATGTTCTGGCACTTCCTGGGTCTCCCATGTGCCACCCCTGAGGGTACTGAGGTGCAGCACAGCCTTGATGCTCCCAAAGTGCCCTGAGATCCTTCTTCAGGTGAGCTTGCTGATGATTTCAGCACCCAGTGTGAATCTCTGTTTTCCAAACATCCCACTACTCATTTTAATTATTTCCTTACTAACTCCAGCTTTAGCAAGCACTTAGATTATTGCTAATATATCCACATCATCTACAAAAATGTAAACCCCTCCAATAAAGCTGTAACATGTACCTGTAACGCGTAGGACACTGACAGTCCCACCAGGCCAGCATTCAGGCTGTTCCTACCAATCACAGCAAAAAGGGCAGCAAAAAGGACAATGCAGTTCCCCACAAACTCAACTCGGATGCCCAGCCACCTGGGAAGAATGCAGGGGTAAGCAGTGTATGAAAAGGTTGCCTGGGACCAATTTTGCAAACAGGGTTATCTAAGTGGAAACAAGAAATTATGTTTTACCTGTTGGACACTATGCCAGGATAATAACTCTTCTGATTTTCATCTACCTTTGAATCACTGATGTCCACGAAGGCCTTCACTCTCCTGTAGGCTCTGATGACACTGGCCCCTGACACAGTCTCTGAGAAGTGGGAGTAGATAGGGGATCTGCTCACAGACTCCAGGCGCTTCAGCTGGCGGGAGGTTGCGACATAGAATCGCTGCCATTTGTCACAGGAAATTGAAAGGTTCATTAAATACTTTCACTTTTTTAATTAACAGTGAAGAATTTCTTAGGTATAGGATTTAAAGGAGATTGCTACTAATGGACTTCAACCCTCTAAAATATTGTCTAAAATTAACAAGAATATCAAGAAAGTTACCTTTTTATCATTCCACAAAAGAGTATTAGGTAACTGCAATTTCTGTAGACTGAAAGTTGAATTTATTTATGTCCCTTTAAATTTAGTTAATATAATCTAGCAGAATGAATCCATTTGTAGGAGCCTCATTTTCCAAGAAAACAAATTGTGCATTTGCACCTCCATTATCGAGTCTCTATTTACAGTCTGTAAAATAAGCTTGCTTATTCCTCAGAAATCAATAAAATTGATGCTTTCTATTTTCAAGATTTTAATTCCTCACTACCTTGAAAACTTATCAGTATGTCAAATACATCCACACTTTAAAATATTGACATGCATTGCAGTGTTGGCTCTAGCAGTAAGCTTACTTTTTATTACTTAAAAGCTAAAAAAGTTTATGTCTATCTATTTCATGGCCACATCTTGCAGGACATTTCTTTTCCTGAGAAAAATAAATAATGTTTTGTTTATATAAACACATAGCTATTTCAGGTATTTCCATTTTCCCCCCAAATCAATGTTTCCCTAAAAAAAAAAAAAAAAAAAAAAAAAAAGGAATGGAATAATTGGAACAGTTGTCACACATTTTTCCAGTTACCTGAACAAAGAAATAGAGAATTGCCAGTGGGACTATAACCACGGCGAAGAGCGGAGTGCTCGCTATGATAACGATCATGGTGGACAAGGAGGTAAAGAATGTCCCCAGGAACATGAGGATGGTGGGCGGGATGACCTCATCGATGACATAGATGTCCTTGGAGAAACGGTTGATGATGCGCCCAGTCGGGGTGGTGTCATAGAAGGACTGTGGCGTGTGGAATTTGTTCTCCAGCAGTGCAGCATGGAGGGTCCGGGCAGCGTTGATGCCCCCCATGGCCAGGGTGAAGGAGCAGATCAGCACTATGAGCCCTGGCAGGTGAGGAGCAGATGTGTTATCCCATGATGTCCACGATTCACAGCTCCCTGACCCTTGGCAGTTCCTGTTGTGCTCCAAGCTTGTTTTGCTTCACTTTATTCCCTGCCCACCCTCTCTTCCTGTGCACATCAGCACTGCATCCACTGCTGCCTAAGGCACAGGAACATCCACAGGATTCACCATCCTCTCTATGGAAAACAGACACACAACCATCTTCCTGCTGTTTTCCACAATCCTCCATGATGTCCTAATGCGACAACTTCATTCCAACCCTTCATCCCCTTCTGCACTGAAGTTTTCATGTTTTCTTTCCAACTTGCCTCTCAAGCTTCCACATCCCCTGTTCAACCCCCCCTCAAGGGCTTCACAACAAAACTGAAAGCGTTGAGCTGAGCTCAGACTGTGTAGCTCCAGGTTACATGACATCCCTTGCTTAGCATAGGAGCTGGGAGGGCAATTTTCATAGAATCACAGAACCACAGAATGGTTTGGGTTGGAAGGGGCCTTTAAGATCACCCAGTTCCAACCCTACCACCACTATCCCAGACTGCTCAGAGCTCCATCCAACCTGGCCTTGGATACTTCCAGGATGGGGCAATCACAGCTTCTCTGGGCACTCTGTGCCAGGGCCTCACCTCCAGTGCAGTAAATAATTTCTTCCTAATAGATAATCTTAACCTACCATCCTTTTGGACCACTAGCAACTGGTGCCATGGCTTTCTGACCTAAAACCTCATTCCAAAACATTGGGGCACGATGATTTTACCTGCCCTCACCTTGCAAGAGGCCCAGGGCAGCGTAGACCCCAATTCTCATGGATGTGTTGTGCTGAGTCCCATTTACTACCGGCTCGTTGGTCCAGTCACTGAGCCACACGTTGGCCCCGATGGCAGCAGCATTTTGACAGCAATACAGGAAACAGATCACCAAAGAAATGACAGGGCTGACAGCCTTCATGTACTGCCAGAACACTGTTAGCTTTACCTGCAAAATCACACACTAAAGCTGGTTTGCACAACCCACACAAGAAGGAGTTTAGAGAGAATTATGAGATAGAAAAATTCTTTGTGAGAGGAACTGCTGACAAAACTTTAACACACTCTGACACCAGCCTAACTCAAAACTGCCTGAACTCCTAAACACTACAGAGAAAGGTTCATCTGCCTAGGCTCCCTGTCAGGATGATGGCTTTCAAAAAAAGTCAGAAATATCTCTGAAATACTCTTCTCCTCCATGTTGAGGATCGGTATTTCATTATTTTTGTGGGGTTTTAGTTTTTAAGACTATGCCAGAGGGCTGAGAAAAAAAAAAGGAAAGAAAGAAGCTAGATCAAATAGCAGCAAAAGACAGGTAATAAGAATAGGAGCCAAGATTTTCAGGAAGTAGAAGCAACTTGGCAGGAGTATCATACTCAAGACAACTTTAAATGGCCTATTTAAGGAAGAGTGTTGAACATGCCTCCACTCTGTGTCTTCACAACAACTTAAATGAGGTACCAAATGCTAATGCACTCCACCAAGAACATAAACAGATGATGTTTATGGCAATAAGTAAAGATGCTGTCTCTAAGGTAGTGCAAAAAGGCAGAGAAGCAAAAAGAGATAGAGACTCAGGACAAAACTCAGTCCTTACAAAAAAGTGTAAGGAGGAATAATTAAAAGAACAAGTGTCGTTGATTAGTGACTTTGAAGGCTAAAATAACCCACAGAAAAAGCAGGTCTGTGCCATGGACCATGTACATCAGACTAAACAGGACACACTGAGCCTTCTAAAGTGGAGGGAAGGGGCTTTTTCTGAATCAAACCTCCCTGCTCCTCTTCCATCTGCTGCTCCTTTCTGTTCCTTTCTTTTACCTTTGTGTTCCCATCTTCTCTTTTTTCCTGTTCCCATTTCTCTCCCTGGCCCTACTCAGGAGGAATACAGCCCCTTTGTACCTACAAGCACAAAGTGCTCTGTACTTGGGTTGGCAGGTATTTAGGCAGAACAGCCTCACTGGCACCCAGAGGCAGCTGGTTTGTGTAACCTAGTGCTGCAGCTGGACTCAGCAGCAGCCAAACAGTTTAAAAACCAACAGTGCTGAAAGCTCTGTGAGGCAAAGGCAGGGCTGATGGAATGCAGGGCTCTGCAGTATTGGGTGACTGTGGAGGGAACTGGAAGGGATTTTTTTTTCCCTTTTTTTTTTGTTCTCCTAAGTATATAGGGCTAGTTAGGTGCCAAAAATCTCTGCCAAAATCCCTAATCTGAAGGATCACTGGCCATCAGATTAATGCCTAAGGTCTGCAGTTGTGATTTATACACATATTTAACAGAACTGGATCTCATGTTAAAATAAAGGGGATTTCTTTTTCAAACAGAAAAAAAAAGGTAGAAAAGGGGAGGGGGGAATCAAAACATACCGTGCCTGTTTCAGTGGTTTCAGCCTGAATAAGTTTCTCATTAGCACTTTTTCTTGGAAGAGGAGGCTCTGCTGGCTTCTTCTCACAGACTCTTCGTTTCGTTGACATTTTGTTGGGACATTCTCCTCCCTCAGAAGACACTACACTAAGTTGCCTAGTTAAAACAGAAGAGTCATTAGGAGAAGAAGGGCATATTGCAGCAGTGCTAAGGCAAGGCTGGGATGTAGTGAATTTGATTTATTCCCAGCTCTTCCACTAAGTTCCCATGCCAGCTGTGGGTGCTTCTACCACCTCTCTGTATGTTCAGGGCTGCCAGAAATACAGGATCTAAGAAAGGCTTGTGGCAGAACCTGAGCTCTTTAGGAAAGGCCTTTAGAGGCTTCATGGCAAGGCAGACATTTCAAACTAAACCCTGAGCTTCTCTGTTTTCATATCAGCAGTAGCTGGACAGCACCTATGGGTATGATTATAACAACCTTCAGAGATTTCCAAGGCTCCCAATGAAATGGTGCAATGCAAGGAATTTATTTTTCACACGTCTGGCAGCAGTTCACCATTGTGTGGGTAAATACACACGGTGTTACCTGAGAACCAGAGAGCTGCTTTTAGAAATGAGTTCAGTCCAGACTGAAGACTGAAGAAATAGATGTTTGATCTTGTGTGTTCACATTTGTTTCTAAAAGGATACTAAACAAATTTATTTATGAGAGGAAATTGAGGAAACTGAAGCCCAGATGAAGAAGCAGAATGCGACTGACATCTGAAAGATGTTTTTTACCCCAGACCCAGACTAGAAAAGCAAGGACCTCGTGTTTACCTAAGAAACTGTTTGCGGACCTCGTTTGTCACGGGCTCGTTATCGGCCAGGTCTGTGTGGATGCTCAGGGTGTCCTCAGCCAGCAGCACTTCTTCCTCCTCCAGCACTGCAAGACAAGATCACACCTCAATTTTCTGCCACAGAAAAGCACAGAGAAAGGTGGCTATACAAAGTAAGAGCCATGAAAAGAAAACCCCTGCAGGAAAATCATAGTGCATAAGCTCCCCTCTAGCTTGGTGTGTATCCCTTCTGTGCATCACTTCTAACAAAATTGCAAAGATCTTGTGAGGCAGGTCGGCTGCCAAATGCATTTGTATCACATCTCTTTAACCCATCAGAATGCCAGGCTATTGCCTGTGTTAAGAGATGGTTCTAGCTAAATTCACTTATTGGGCACATTCAAGGCATAATCCTGGGCTGGGGGAGTCACTTCAGGAGTCCTGCAAGCCTCTGCTGTGGCTGGAAGGTGCTATGCATGCCCCTCTGCCAGGCTGGAGAGCAGCAGTGCTGCATTAATAGAGCGTGGGAACACTATCACACAGGGGAAACATCCACATGAATGCTTTTATCTTGCAGCATTTTGTCAGAATCAAATGAAGCTGAAAAGCAACCCAAGATTAAAAAGTCACTTGGACTTTGCTACATGAAAAATACCCCAACCACATATAAAGAGAAAACACACCAGACTCTGGGTAGCCCCTTTGATAGCAAGCCCTGTTTATTCTTGGCTACTGTGTCTTCTTGCTGAGCTTGACCTTTCTAATCCTAAAATAAATTCCCAAGTTTAAAATAATTTCTAAGACAAGAATTGTTTTTTTCTAGGACAATCCACATGGAATTTTGAAAGAAATTTGTGAAAAGATTTCTCAGTAATACAGACCAGCCACAGACAGTAATTTCCATGGTAGTACAGAAAGGAAAATGCCATGAAGGACCAGGGGACACTTTACAGAGAAAATCTCTGTAATCTTGTTGACAGAAGACATATTTTAAGAAAAAATAATACTGTACTTGTTGGTTCATCCTCTTCAATGTCTTCATCCAGTGCATAATTCCGGAGGAATTCTGCAAAGGCCTTGTTTTGTTTCAGAAGCTCTTGGTAAGATCCCATTTCAGAGATTTTGCCATCTACCAGGACAATTATATGGTCTACCTGAGGTAGGAAGCTAATGCCGTGGGTTACCAGGATTCGGGTCTGGATAGGGAAAAGGAAAAAAAACACATATCCCTCATTTGCTGACTGACAGTACTCAGCAAGCCAAATACATTTTTGGGACAGGGAATGAATTATTGTGTCAAGGTGAAATGCCCAGTGAAATAACACTGTCCACATTAGGCAAATCAGCTTGGCATGATGTACATAAACTCGCTTTGCTCCTACTGCTGACAAAAACAGAGAGGAAAGTAAACACACTGAATTATCATTCCCTCCTTCCCTTATGATGATTTTCTTTGCAGCCCTTCCCTTTTGAGCTTCAAGATGATCTGAGAAGATGGCAGCAGGAGTGGAAGGTGCAGCAAAGCCACTGCAGTTTGGGTTGCTGTTGCCAAAGTCCTCTGTAACATCCGTATTTGGTGCAGCTTCCCGCCTGTGCTGCCTCCGAGAAACAACAATTAACACCACCAACCTGTGCATGTTCCAGCACATGCCTTGTTTTTTGGAGATCTCATAGAGGAGGGATTTTAAAAGACAGGGCAGGTTTCTGCCTCTACACGTTCTGACCAGACCACAGCGTTCCTGGGCATGTGTGAGCAGTGTTTCACCACAGCCTGGGCTGTGAGGAAAGGTACCCATGTTGCCAGCTACACACAGAAATTCAGGAATGAGCTGTCACTCAGGTCTGGGGGGTGAAACAGCTTCTGTGTTCCTGAGTTTGTGTGCATTTTTAAGAGGATCTAAACCCCGGCTCACTTTTCCTTTCAGGACCCCATCCGGGCCAATGACTTTGTCAAAGATGTGCTTGGCCACATGTGAGTCCACGGCGGACAGGGGATCGTCCAGCAGGAAAATATCCGAGCTGCTGTACACAGCACGGGCCAGGCTCACACGCTGCCGCTGTCCTCCCGACAGGTTGATGCCCTGGAGGGAGACAGGAGAGAACAAAACATGTCACACAAAAGCTCTGACTTCTCATGGTTCTCACCCAGCCCAGCACTCGGGTGCTAAACTGAAACATGAGACACTGAAGAGAATAACCCACCCAGAGACAGGCACAGAATGCCTCTAGACCTGCCTGTTCACTGCCAAACTTTCCACTCACCCAGCAAACTGGAGATGCAGTAAGTCTTTTTTTAATAAGCTCCTAAAGGGAGCTGTTAAAACACAAAACTATAAAAAGCAAAACTGTCAACCAGGATGTAAAATGCAAATTTCAAAGCAGGGCTGTGACACCTGGAACATCTTCCACATATTTCCTTTTACACACAAATCCCCATTTCCACACCATTTCATGAAATCTACCTCAAACTTAGTGGCCTATGAGAAAAGAATATCTTTGTTGGTAAACACAGATGTAAATGTTTCTCATTAAAATGTGTTAAGGGATGATAATTTTTTTTTTCACTTGAAGCACAACCATGTGTTCCCTCCCTTTTTATCCCTACAGGAAAAGGAAGGCCTTCAGTGATTCTGGACAGATGCACCTTTACAATTCATGACAAATAGAGGGCACTCTGATCTTCCAGGGCTGGATGTGTAATTTTGCACCACAATACCCACACAAGCCTGAAGTTAAGAAAACATTCAAATAAAGTGCTTTCTGGACAACTACCCTGCCTGTTTTGGTGCTGATTGTAGCAGGGTGCCATTGTGAAGATCAAATCAAATGAAGTGCTGACTTTACAGTACTCTCTCCTTAGCAAGAGCAGGAATCACCAGGCAGGTCTGACTTGGAAAAAGAAAATCTGCCTAAAAAAATTACCTTCTCTCCTATCTCAGTTTGATCTCCTCCTGGCAGCACTTCCAGATCAGTTTTTAAAGCACAGGACTCCAGGACATCTTCGTATTTTTCCTCATTAGGAGCTTGGCCAAACAAAATGTTATCTTTCAGCGTGGCATTCTGGATCCAGGCTTGTTGAGGCACATAAGCAACAGAACCCTAGAGAAAGGAGAGAGAAAATCTCTGACTCATAACAAGCAGGAATTCATGCTCTGAGTAAGACCTTCAGCACGTATATAGCTCCTGGTTCCTATACATTCACATTATATGTGTATGTGTGCTAACTGCTCATGTATCGTTGATCAAACCAGGAAAGGAACTTCATACAAAAGTGAGCAAAACTCAAACATGCAGACAAGCTGTCAGAGGAGCAACTAGAATTCCCTCTGGAGCCTGAGGTGCATTCTAAGCAAGGGCAGGCATAAGCAGCACATTTCCCTACCATCATTAAATGGTTTCATAAAAAAACACCAACCTTCACAGCCACTTCTCCTTCCAGCTTTTCCATCTCACCCAGGAGGGCAGACACCAGAGAAGACTTCCCACAGCCAACGTGGCCAACAATGGCAACCAAAGAACCACTGGGGATCAACATATTTATACTGTGGAGGAAATAGGCTGGAAATTAATTGAACATTAGTTTACTAAAGACATTAGGGGTCTTTAAACCAGGGCTGAAATACACAGACACAGCCTGACTGGATATAATAAGCAAAGCTTGGTCACTGGTTTTCTCCTCCCTTTCTTGTATACAATCAACTGTAACCAGAACTTGAGGAGCAAATGAAAACCCAGCATAATTTATCTTGCTCGTCTCTAAAGCAGTAGGATTGTTAACAAGCCTTCTAAGACTCTTTGCTGTGTTGTATCAATCCATCAGCAAGTCAAATTGAATTAATAAGCATTTTGAAAACAGACACTCTTCCAGAAGTATTTTGGGGTTTGATTTTAAAACCAAAAGCAAATGTACGAAAGTAGTGAGTGAATACGTCCCATCTAAAAATGTTCAAACCACTTCAGAACTGTATTTCCTGTACTGGTAAATAGGATTCACAATGACACAAGAAAAACAGGACTTCCCCAATTAAAATCCTTTACTGTTTTACCTACTGTGTTCTTAAATGTACTGCTTTAGGCCCTGAAGGTGAACTGATATAAAAACGACTGATGGACACAGTCTCTTTGCTGTCAAAGTGCTTTTCACTAGTGAAATCAAGCCAAACTTCTATTTACATAGATCCTGATGCATAACAGAAGGTATATATGCTTCCAGGTAAATTTTGTTTCTGTTAATTCAAATAGGCAAATGTGCAAAACATTCACCCCCACAGTCTGAAGATGGCCTTTCCACTGCCACAGAGATGAATCTGCCACAAGCCTCTTCAAGGAACAGACCACTGCTGGCACACCTAGGTCCAAACACAGACATCTCAACTGTCCTCAGAATCCATCAGATCAATTTGATTTATACAATGCTTCAGTTAAAAATGCCTATTAAAGGAATTTATGGAGCCTGTCTTTCAATACGTAACTATTTTGTGCTGGTTGCTGGGGAGTTAAAGCCTTACAGCCCTGCTCTATAAAGCTTAAGGCCATGAGGCACAAGCTCCATGTTTTAAAGTTGGAAGAGATGCTGACATGTGATGCATGGTTTTTACCAGACACCTTTCAAACAGGCCTCCCAAGAGCCAGAGACCAGGTAGATATTGTATTGCAGCTGCACAAAGAAATCTTACTCTTTCAGCGTTGGCTTAAGCTCCTTTCCCCAGCTGAACGTTGCATTTCTTACACTGATGGCATTGCCTGTGTAGCAAAAACACAACAACAGAGGGTCAGGAAATGTGTTACTCACAACAGCACAACTGAGAAAAGGCTGACAGAGGGATCTTTATTTACACACACTGCACTTCCCTTTTCTGCTGGCATGGGAAGCACAGGCTTATGCCTGTGGGTCACATGAGAGGCTTCTTCACAGTGACAGTAACTGACTGTCACTTCAGCTATAGACTGTGACTTGACAGATCTAGGGAGCTGAAAAGATGCCCTGCTTCACCCTGCCCTGGTGGGGCTGCTCTCAACATGTGCTGTTCAGCATCACCACAACTTTACTTCAAAAACTCTTTTCAAATCAGTAGGAGATCACTACATGCTGTTTACTTTGATTTATCAGATTAACTTTGACACTCTGCAGCTTTTTGCTTGCCACACCTGGCTTGCTCAACTGTTTGGGGCTACTTCTGTTTTGAACAGAAGTAATCAAAATTGTTCACAAAGTTCCTGAGCATTTGTGCAGTGTGAAAGGTTTGAACAAGTCTTGCTGTCCACAGTCAGCAGATGCACTCCATATTCAGTGCTGTTAGCATCTGGTACATTGCAGATGCAAACTCAGGCCCAACCAGCTCAGAAATATGGCCAGAAACTCTTCTGATTTCCACAAAGCCTGAACACCAAACACTTTTCAGAGCAGCAGCTTCTTCCCTTTTTTTTTAACCCAAGATTACCACTGTTAATTTCTTTTTGGCTTTTTTCATAGCTCAACCAGTCCAAGAGAGATATGTCTTCTGCATTTGCATAGTTTAGAAAAATATCAACATCTTTACCTGGTGCAATCACTTTTGTTTCCACACAATTTGGATTAAGTTCATCATGATTCAGGAACTGTTGAATTCTCTTCAGGGAAACGCTTGTCTAAGAAAAGAATGTGACATTATTTCATCATTCTTTTAATGAGGACTTAACGCTCTTACTACTGAAAAAGAAAGTATGCACAATGCCTTGAGCTTTCCCCCATGGGCTTCCTGAACAGTGAGTCATTCTTCCCCTGCAATGAGTCTTATGCTGAGATTCAAGCTTTTTAACTGTGAAATTTATCACACCAAGCTGAGTTCATCTGAGCAAAGCAAAATTCACACAGGCTCATTCAGAAGATAACAGGTTTTCCAATGTAGGACATGAGGAAAGAAAGGATATTAAAAGGAAAACCAGCTAACAGGCAGATGCTAGAGGTCTCTGCATTCCAGAAATCAAGGATATGATCTTTCAGTTCAAGTTCTTCAGAACAACCTGTGCTCCAGGCCCTCCTTACCTGTGCAATGTTGCTAATGACTTGTGGAAGCATATTGAGGGGAAACTTCAAGATATTGAACAAGGACAGGGAGACAAAAGCCTTTTCTGCATCCAGGATATTCTTCTCATCCACAGAGACATACACAGCAAATGTTGTCAGTGCTACCTGAAAGCCAGAAAGGGAGTTTACTGCAAGATGTCTGGTATATTCTGACATTTTAAAAGCACTCAGTCCTGATAGGCATCTTGGAAATAAAAGTACCAACCACAAAACAGGGAGAATTCCTTGTTTTTGACCTTTTCAACATGCTTTAAAAATGTCAAGTCCTATGGACAAGCAGGTACAGAAAAAGGGCACACAGAATTGACGACCTGGCAGGTTTCTAGTGGCTACATTTGGTTGAACTAAGTTTCAAGAGGTGAACTACAGGACTTGGGTAAATAAAAAGGAAAAGCTGTTATCGGATTGTGGTTTCTTCCAGCTCCACCCAAGCAAATTTTCCCATTGTAAACTGCAGGCTAAGCAAACAAGATTCACTAATCAATAGAGAAGGAAGTGAAATCCAAGTTATTTGCTGGCTTGCAGTACGACAGGGGCCATCCACCATGGAAGGATCATCCTGTGCAGCAAACTCACAATGAGCAGGAAGAGGAGTGTGCACTGGAGGAAGTGCAGTGACTTTAAGGAACTATGAAAGGGGCAGAACCTCCAGGCTGTTCAGATAATTCCTGCAGGGCTGGGTCTCAAATCTCAAGAAAAGTTGGCTGGGAATAGTTTTGACCACTGACTTATCTAAATGGTTTTATTCACCAAAACCCTTTCTGCAAAAGGGATCACAGTCCAGTGAAGTAGAAAATAGAGGAAAAGATAAAATTGAGAAAAATGCATATCAGAGTTGGTAACATTATGATTTAGGCTTCAGTTTTCACATTAAATCAATCTCTTTTTTGAGTTGTAGAATAATTTAACAACTCCCTCTCTCACTAAAACAAGCAGAGCACTGCAACATGAAGGTAGAAATGAGAGCTAAAGACAGACGTTGCCCTGACTGACTCAATTAAAGTTTCTTTTGCTATTTTGCTATTCACAGATCTCTGAGGTTTCAAATTCTAGTTTTAATTTGTTATGGGAAGTACTTTGAAGTGGTTGGAAATTCTTCTGTGACAGCTATTCCCAGCTTTCACTGGCAGGTTTTATCACAAAATACTTTAATACTGATTAACAAAAGGGCTCTTGAGAACAGGGAACTCTGTATCAAAGCATGTGAATAATTTCTTCAAAAACTTTACATTTTTTTTCTATGTACATTAGCAAGCAGAAAGCCTCAGGCTTATCCTTCAAGGGTGCACTTGTACAGCTTAGAGAGCCATGCAAATTTAATTTACCAGGAAGGGTGCACTGATCCAGGCAAAGGTGGACAAAGAGTTGAGATAGGCAGATTTTTTCAAAACTCTCAGCTCATTCTTCCGTATCTCCAGGACCTTTTCTGAAAAGGATGGTTCCCAAGCATAGAGCTTCAGCACCTTGATGCCACCCAGGATCTCGTTCATTAATTTAATGCGGGAGTCTTTGTACCGCATTTGTTCCACCTGGGTTATTGGTAAACACAGAGACAGAGTCACAGCCAGGACTACAGGAGAGTGTTCAACATACGTCTCACAGCTGTGGTGGCCCTCAGGCTATTTCAAAAGAGGATGCAAAAGGTAATTACAGAAAACCAGACTGTTATCAGCTTATTGTGCAAGCTGAAGTCTACCTCCAAAGACAAGAGAAATCAAAGAAAATGCCTGGAAAGCAGAGTACAAAAGCTTTCCACTCATTTTAACTCTTAAGAGCTACATTTTTAACCCATCTTAAAGAAAGATTCAGCTACTTCACAGAAATACTACCCTACCATTTCCCTTTGATTTCTTCAGATATTTTTCTTCCTTGTTTGCACATTTTATTTCTTATCCCTAGAAATTTGTGGCTACCTCTAGGGTTTTTTTTTTCCTATGTATTAAAATACAGTGTTTCATTCAGTTATTAAAATAAAAACATCCCTGCTCAAATTTATAGACAAAATTCACACACATATGCACAGCAAGTTATGCAGCTCGAAGCATCTCATAATGGGCAAGGGAGGAAAGGAATGTTACTACTAACATGTCAGCATCCAAGAGATTTAAAAAGCCTTCTCTTTAAGGCATATAATAATACCACTCTGTTACTAAGGCTGTGCTTGAAAGTCCTAATTTATATCCAACTCTTACCTTTTTTTACACCAAGAGATTGGCTTTTCATTTATTTTTTAGTCTTCCAAACAGTCTGATAGGCTGCATAGCACAAGCCAATTAATAGATTTTTTTTTCTAGCACAAAGCCAGAGGGCACTGTTATATTGGTATTTTTTCAGCTTTCCCTGACTAGAGAGAACTAAGACTACAAAGAAAGGAATAAAGGATCATTTTCCCTTATGATAATAAATGAAATATGGCCCAGCTAAGTAGCAGTGAACATCAACACTGGCTTTTAGCATAAAATTCAAACTGTCAGGTTTTAGCTGCCACCTCCGAAAACATTCATTTGCAGCTTAAAGAATGGCATTTATTTGCCTTTCTCTAGATATTCCTAGAGGAAGACACCAGGTGAAGGGATATGGAGACAAAGAAATCTCTTGCTAATCCCAAAAGCCGCTCGCTCCAGAGGTATGAGGAAGCCACTGGCACAATGACAGAAGGTTTTTTCCCTTAAATTGCATTCAATTCACTATGGAAAAAGTATCTAAGATGATACAGTTATTAAATATATCAGTACATTCTTACTCATAAGTAAATTGTTGCAAATGGCTTCTTATTAACAACGCCAGATGTCTTCATTTCTCATAGCACAGCTGCCAGTTCATGTAACATTACCTTCTCTGCTGCTACCTTACCTGGAATGCTCTGGTTTTTATTGCTATTGCTGAGTTAAATGGGATAAGTAAGACCATCACAGCAACTCCAGCCAGCACAGAAGCCCCTAAAGTCTTGATTTAAAAAGAAAGAGTAAGTTGTTGTACCCGAGTGTACCCTACAGTCAGTATTAAAACAACAGTAAGTGATAGAAACAGAAATCAATGTTGACAAGTTGAACTTATCCCAGTGAAGTGTTGTGCTCCACAGAGCAACTGTGAAGAGGAGACAGAAAAATAGGACAGGAACCACTTTGAATAATAATGATGATGATAATAGTAATAATAATAACTATTGTTGTTGTTGTTGTTGTTGTATTGGTGATAGGAATTTTTGACTTTTCTCTCACCAAGGGAACTGAATTTAGGGAATTAATCCAGTACCTCAGTGTGAGTACAAGTATACAAACTGCTGGCTACCAGAGCTTAGCTTCCAGCACAGCAGCAACTCAGAGCTGCTGCAGTTTAATGGCTTTTGAGTTGAAATCAATATGGTTAAGTTGGTGCTACTGTTTTATGCAGTAAAAGACATTAATTGTGCAGAAACAAGTCTGAAAGCCAGTGCTCAAACTGAACCTGGAATAAACCTGAAACAATGTCACAATGCAGCAAATGAAAAATTATGGTTATTCCAGGTGAGATTTGTCTCCCACTGACTTGCACAAAACTTCTTTATGTAGCAGGATATAATCTTTACACATGACATTTCCTACATCCAGGTTTTTGATTGGTTTGGTCTCTAAACCACTTCCTTCAAGCTCTCATTTGTATCAAATACTGGGAACAAGAGTCCAAGACTGAGCCTATCAAAGTGGGGTAAGAACAGTGAAAAGACAAAGGAAATGTTCTGTTTCAAACGCCCATCTAGCTTATCAGCTGAACAAAAAAATTAACTTAATTTAATTAAATTTAAAAAATTAACTTAATTAAATTAAAAAAACTATGTGAGGGTGTACAGCAGTAAAAGCTATTTTACTACAGGACAGAACACTTAGAGCTGGTAAAAAACGCAGTGAAGGGTCAAAGTGACAAAAAAAAAAAAAAAAATGGAAATGGAAAAAGAAAAAGCCTGCACATCATTGAGATGATTTGTGAATAAAATTGTGGCAATGTCTGTACCTGCCAGAGGAAATACAAAGCTAGAAATATCTGGAGTGGCGCAGACCACAACATGTTCAGAAAAGTCATCAGGTCCATGAAACGCTGGGCATCCACTGACATCAGGTTGACAATTTCTCCAACGGTAGATGAGCGCTTTGCTGAGTTTGTGATCGCTAAGGACTGACAAGGGAGAGAGCTTCAATGCCTCCACCATCTTGATACACACGGAGAACAAATCCTCAATAATTAGCAAAATGACACTGTCCAAGAATGTGCTTCTTCCAAAAACAATAAAAAACTTCACCTACATCCATTCCTGATCTCCAAGGAACAAGAGCTCATGAAATGGTTTTGCTTATGAACATCTGCAGCTCAAGCAGTGTGTAGCAATCTGAAGAAAACCTCGTTGGATCTGATCCACTCATAGCATAAATATGCTCTTCTCCTAGATCCCTCTTCCAAATCACGGAATGGTTTGGGTGGAAAGGGAATTTGAAGTTCCACCCCCTCTGCAATGGGCAGGAACAACTTCCACTATTCCAGGTTGCTCCAAGCCCCATCCAACCTGGCCTTAGACACTTCAAGGAGTGGGGCAGCCATAGCTCCTCTGGGCTACAGCTATCCTGTGCCAGGGCCTCCCCACCCTCATATGGAAGAATTTCTTCCTTACATCTAATCTAAGACTCTCCTCTTCCTGCATTTAAAGTGAACCAGTATTGGTATGTCTAGCAACCTACCAGAACACCCATATTACAGTACGGCTCACTGGAAAATTCTGTAAAGTATGAAAGAGGTACTCCTAAAAACTCACCAAACCTCCAAGCTTTTAATATTCCAAGAAGCTACTCCTCTCCAACATGCCTAACCTTCCCTAAATATGTGAGAACTGAGCACACTTGCCTGGCTGGTGTTCCAGCCCACAAAATGCTTCCAGCCTTACCTTTCGGTATATCACCCCAGTGATCCCAGTCCTTAGCCTCATCCCAGTAACAAAGCAGTACTGGAAGTGCTGGTGAAGGATGAGTGTCTGCAGCACAGCACAGATAAACATCAGAGCTGCAATCAAAAATCCCCACCAGGCTGGGGCATCTTTGTTCTTAATGAAGCCGATTAATACACTGTTTGTCAGCAGAGTAGGGAAGGAAAAGGAAAAAGAAACAAAAATTTAAAAGCCATGCATCAAATTTAATGGGACATAACACAGCTTCTCCCAACTACAGCATCCTGCCACATCCTCTCCCTAACCACAAAAAACAAACACCTCTCCAGGACATAGGCTGAGTTATGATTTCAGTTGAACAACATTGCAAAGATCCAACAGCAAAACCTGCAGCTCTGCCAGTGACAAAGTCCATTTGTAAATGAGCCTGAAAATGAAATATGAAGAGAAACTCTTGGTTTCCCCTGAGATTCAGGTTTAAAGACACAGTGCACTGTCTGAGCTCTGTTAGGCAGGCCCTCAAGGCAAGAGGTGAATGATAGGACAGAGTAAGGCAGTGCAGCAGGGCAGGCAAAACCAGCTTGTTACCCAAATCCTCTTCAAGCAGCCTGAGTGCTTCTGCCTGGGGTGTTTTCCCACAAAAAAAAAAAGCTAAATTAAAAGACATCCTCCTGGATGGATGCATAAAGAGTCCTTCACTCCTACTTTTTTACTTTTTTCTTTTTTTTTTTTTTTTTTTTTGTAAAATGGTACCATTAAGCTGTCTATAGCATCTTTTATTGATAAGTCCTTTTTCACTCCTCCCAGCTGCTCTCATTGCCAAAGCTGCACCTTGACACACAGCAAACAAGCAGAGTGACACATGGCAATGTCCAGTGCTCTCAAAAATCACATTTGTGATTTCAGCCTACTGACCAGAATACTGAACTGCCAAAATATAGGAGAGAAAGAGATTTGGCTCCATGGTTCAAACAATCAGCAGGAGAAAAATGGACCCGGAAACTACAAATCAAGCAACCAAAGCTTTGTAGTAGAAGCATGAAGTTGCTACATATTTCTTCTTCCAGTCCAGAGACATCTTATTTCTGCACTGCTCCATTCATTCATGCTGCAAAAGGGAACAGCTTCAGGAAAACCTCTTCTGGGTATTCCCAGGGATTCACCAATCTTGTTAGAAACACAAAACTATCTTACTTGCAGTCTGCCAGACAGCCAAGGCTTTTTCATCTTCTCTTACCATCAGATGGGCATTTTCCCAGACTGCAGGAATTTAGACTTGAGAAGAAATTCACCATAATATGCCTTGAGATATCACTGAAACATATTCAGGAATTCATGCAAATTTGAGAAATTCCCAGAATAGGTTACACTTAATGCGTTCTCAGGAGGCAGCCTGCAGCCTCCTCTTCAGCAGGGGCTCTGGGAGAACAGAGACTGTCATCTATTAAATGCCACCATACTTGGTCAGACCCTCTTTTTAGCAAATTTCTGGGTATATCACAAACCACCCACAGAACATCATGATCTCAGAACATGGGTTATTTTTAAGAGATACTCAAATAGGAGAAGAGCCTTCTCTTCTCCCTTTCCCTACATCCACCTGTGACCTCCACCCAAGCTCCATCCCTCTCTCATGCATTAATAGGACTATGGGCTTTTCCATTAATAATTGTTAGGTAGAAATTCTGGTAATTCCACTATTGCTTTCTTCCTAGCTAATGATTATCTGGCAAATTCCTCAGTTTAAGAAAAATACTAATAAAGAAAAAAATGTGAGGATTGTGCAAATTCCTTTATGTAAAAGGCTGAGCAACTGGCCCCCCTGGAGATGGGAGGTAAAGGTGTTTCTCATACAAAGAGAATTTGAGGACAGACCACTTCTCTCATGATCTCTTTCTCTGTTTTTTTTTTTTTTTTTTTTTTTTTTTTTTTGTTTTGTTTTTTTTTTGTTTTTAATAGAACCGTAATTTTCTTTCACATGGAAATTCACTGCAACTGTGAATTTCCACAACTAAGAGCACATGAACTCATCTAAAACGGCCCAAAACCTTTCCCAGATGACAGCAGCATGGCCAGAGCACCATACACTGGAGCATCAAGTCACACCACAGCTGCAACCACCATCCACACATGAGGATATCAGATGTCCAGAGACCACTGGATCCAGCCAGCAGTGCTTCACTTTGATTTCACAGCTAATCCTTTAGAAATGGGGAGAAATTGCTTTGGACTGAATCACAGAGTAACAGGTAATTTGTAGTCAAAGCTGCCCATGGGAGATTTATAAATGGAGCATTTCACTGAAGCTTGTCCAATTTAGAGCTGAGTCCACAACAAAGAACTCAGGGCGTTGCAGGGGGAAGGTGAGGGAGCTATGAGGTCACTATGAGGGAAATTAACTCTTCATTTCAAAAACAAATGCCCTGTGCCAAAGCCAAGTGTCCATAGGGATTGCACATAGAAACTACTCACAGAGTAAACTGACCTTAATAGCTGAGGGTTGACAAAAGAGAGTAGGTCTTGTATCAACTTGAAGAAGGAACCAATTAAGAAGTATGGCCCGAAGGTCCTCAACAAAGCCTTGAGAAAGGAAGGCTTCCTATTGTGCTTTTTGTCTCTGACCAGGACTTCTGCTTCCTCTG
The DNA here is from genome assembly GCF_031753505.1 of Anomalospiza imberbis. Lineage (NCBI taxonomy): Eukaryota > Metazoa > Chordata > Aves > Passeriformes > Viduidae > Anomalospiza > Anomalospiza imberbis. The sequence goes on along the minus strand of NC_089699.1, from coordinate 9,146,537 downwards.
GGCTGCCACCAACATGATTCTGCACATGGTTTGATTTCTTCATGTATGACACATCCTCTTTCCTAGGGAAACAAAACAAGTGACAGGAGACAGCTGACAGTGAGAATGGCACTGTCCTGTGTGAACAGCACTGTGGGAACATTCCAAAGTCTGTACCCTTCTCTGCTCTGCTACTAACCCACAGTGAGACTTCCAACACCATCAAGGTGTGCTCGGGATCAGCCACTCTTGTGCAATTGAGTCTTGTTTTCTTTTCTTTTTTTCTGCAGTACTTATGGGGTGCAATCCACAGGCCAGAAAATCAATCACCACGAGATGAGAATGTGGCCCAAAGGAGGAGGAGAGAAAGGCTGGACCTCCTTAGAGGACAGACTTGACTTTGGATCTCCAATTTCTTCTATAGGAATCCTCAAAGAAGTGTTACGAATATCCCACACAAGGCACCCTCACCTGCTCCTTCTGAGCCTGTGTTTGTTGTTCAATCAGTAGCTGTGCTAAACCTGTACCCTTATCGATCACACAGCTGCTTCCAGAGAAGCAGAATGAATCCCCCTGGGGAGACAGGCATTGCAGCAGGCACAGCACTCTCAAAATACCAAATTTTGCATTTCTGGAAACTTGAAATTGAGTAGAAACCACAGCACCTTCAAAGCTGGGCCATCCCCAAGATGTGGACCACAGCTGTTCAGATTCTTCCAGGAGAGAAACCTTTGGGTTTAGGTAACTAAATTTAGTCAGTTGACAATTAAGGCATTTAAACCCTATTTATCTGCAACCATTTTGTTAAACATTGGACTCAATAATCGTAGGGGGTTTTCCAACCTTAATGATTCCAGGATTCTAGGATTCCTTTTGTACTTTTTGTCTCTCTCCCTCTGCCAAATAAGCTAACAAAAGTGACTCTTCCACGTACTCTTTTAGAGTGACAGATGAAGAATGGGCCCAACATGCCCAAACTGCTCTCCAGGGCTCCAGGCAGGTTTTGTAGAAGCTCCTTTGGGGTTTAGGTGCCTGGCTTCTGTTGCCCATCAACAAAGGGTATGCTCTGGGAAATTATTTCCTCCAAGACTGCTCTCAAACATCAGCCTGGCAACTCTTCTACCAGAAAATATCAAATTGCTGTTCTTTCCTGGGGGCTATGGGACTAGACAAAAATTTCCTGAATGTCAGACAGGAAAGTTAAGTCCAGGTGGAAGAGGGAGAAGGAGATTAATCTGGGGCACATAAGCTTTACAAAAAAAAAAAAAGAAAAGATGGAAAAGACACCCTAGAAACAGTGAATATTTACCAGATGGCATTTGAAAAACAACTTGTTAAGTACTACCAAGTGAGGTTGAATTTATGATTTTTCATAAAGACTGTGCAGATTTTTAGGAGCTGGCTAGCTGCTGAGTCCAATAATTCCAACAGCCTGTGAGCATTCACTGTGATCTCTGATGCTAACAGTCCACACGTATAAACTTGTCCACATCCTTTCAGAAAAAGCCATTTGGAAATCCCAACGTCTTTGCAATAAAGCTAGAGGGCAGGGGGAGAACCTAAACCAGTCAATTTATTTTTTCCCCTCAGACAAGAACAAACAGTGTTGTCTTTGTCTTCCAGATGAAACCTGGAGAGTTTATGAGAAAAGCCTTGTTTTTCTGGCAACCAGACTGTTAAACTCATTGAAGGATTTGAAGAAACAAGACTACTTGCCCCGGACTTTGTGCTATTAAAAATGTTTATTATATTGAGCTAACAGCAAAGCAATGGTTCTCTTGCAACTAAGAGTCCCAAAGGGATAAAATGCACTTTTAGTGTTTACTACCTGTAGTTAGGTGAGGTCAGGTTTTCAGCAGTGTGTGGCACTGCTCACACCCAGCTTTTTATCAAAGCAAAGAGCATGTGTCTGGTTGCCATTATTTGTAGCAGGGCAGATAATAGGTACTGATTTATCTCATGGGAAAACACATAGTTTCTTACTGGTGCTGATAAGGCCCGGCATCTTCAATCTGTCTTCATAAGGACAGTCTCTAAAATCAGAAGCTAACTAAAAATGAGGGAAAATGCATTCCAGCTCTCTCTCCTCCATCCAGCATAGCTCTAACCTTTTCAGAAGAAACTGCACTTATCAGTAAAGTGAGTGAGTAGAAACTTCAGCCATATGAGCAAAGAGAGCAAAAGAAAGGAAAAATGCTCTTTGTATGCTTTATTATCTATAGTAACATTTTAAATCCATGCTGGTCTCTCCTGTAACTCACAAGAAACAAACAAATTTTTAGCAATTATTTAACAGTAACTCACAAGATAGCAGTGAAGCAAAAAAGGTTTGGGAACAACAGAAATGTGATAATCATTACCACAAAACAAGTTTAAAGCTTTAGCTAAGATAGAGCTGCAACTAAGTAAGTTTTTAAAAATAAATTACTACTTTGTACACTACAAATACTTTTCATCAAACTTTCAGTGTGTGTACAAATTGACACAGCATTTTTAATGTCATAAAAGCTTGCTCAGAGCAGATTTAATGAGAGTTAAAAAGAAAAAAAAAAGTATTTACAATGTCTCTCAAGCAACCACCACTAATGTTATTTGACAGGAAGTAATAGAGAATATCTACTTATAACTGAAGAATAAGAAGAGCTTTTAGAGTTCCATGAAACCCAGAAATTTGGAGTACAGTGATTTGCTTTGTTTTTGCTCTTTTCCCCATCTTAGAATCATTAATGGAGTTGCCACAAAATTTTACCTGAGCTAAATACGACTCATAATTTATGGCTAAATTCACTGCCAGCTGGCCTCAGTTTATATGAATAGTTTCCAAAATGCAATGAATCCCCCGACAAAACTCCAGGCACGGTTTCTGGTTTCCTAGTAAAAGTTTTCCAGGACCCCTGCACTCCCGCACAATGGCTGTGCTCTTAGGGTAAAATAGCCTGAGGGAGTAAGATTTATGTCTGTGCAAAAAGACCAGAACCCAGACTATGCACATTATTCGACACCATAAAAATAGAGACATTAAGACAATGAAAAAACCCCCTGAAAATAAACCTTGAAGTAGAACTGTAACACATCCACTCAGAGCATTAGTGGACAGCTGCTGATGTAGTGCTGGAAATATTTCAAATTTTAGCTGCAAAGTGGAACTCTCCACATCATATTGAGCCTTGCCAACAAAATTAAAATTCTCTCCTAATATTATCAAATAATAGAGTCTTTACAATTTGGCAAGGATATGCAAAAAAGAGAACAGAGGAAAGTCTCCACATGGAGAAGAAATCTCCACAATGAAAGGAAATGTAAGCACAGGCTCCCTCCTTATTGACATTTTTCATTTGAAACGCACTATTATCACATCATCTATTTGCTTGGAAACATTTTGGACACCAAACAGTGGGAGAAGGAAATAGAGTTGCACAATAGATAATTTTTTAAGATTAGATTAGGACAGAACATGCAATAAGAAGGAAATCCTCTCAAGCAGGGATATAACTGTATGCAAGTTCTGACCCTGATGCTATTTCCATCAGAGACCAGGACAATTTTGCTGCTAGTTTTCCAGGCAACAGCAGTTGAGTCTCAGCAATAAAGTGGAATGTCTCTTCCCCTCCTGCCTTTCACGTTTTGAGTTTCTTGTCTTTAATACTGAGAAGTGAAGACTTGCTGACTGCTAAGAGCCTTAAGGCTAAAAATACTGCCAGGCCAAAAAAATCATGATGGACATAATGAGAAATTCTTTTTGGTTTTTGTGCCCAGAGGCTGTGCTCCAACACACCTGGGAGGGATGCAATTATGCAGTTAGACAACTACCAGCTCAATGGTGAAAAGTTGTTCCTTTTCTACAATCCAACCAACTCAACAGCTTCTCCTCACACATCTTCAGCCCTTCTTCACATGGGAAGTGGCAGCATCTGCCCATGGAGATTTTAAGCACCTAGAAAGTGTGTTGGTGGCACACAAGCCCCACAGGGCTCCTGTTTGCCTCTGCTTAGACATATTAAGAAAAGAAAGTTTGAGTATTAATAAGTGAAGAAGAGAAAGACTGAAGTGGCGGGTGCATTTTTAGTTGGCTCATTTTCATGGATGAGCAATTTATGAGTGTTGAAAGGACTCAGATCAATCTCTCAACTTTGCAGACTTGTTCATTTACTTACTGCTTGCACTCTACTTTTTCTCTGTCCCACTCTTTACTCAGTTGTTGCACGATAGTTTTTGAAGTGTCATCTTCGTTCAGCGACCACAAATCTTTGTCTTCCAGAGGCCTTTTGTACCCGTGAATTGCCATGCTGCACATATGGAGAAAAACAGTCCAATTCAGTTTGGAAAACTGAATTTTCGGTTTTAAAGCATTGCCAGTAATTCTAGGACTATTAACATAACAAAAGCAAGAAGATACCCCACAGAAAGGGGGATTGGAGAATAATTATCACCCTTTGTTTCTTTTATTGATGTTTGCAATTAAGGAAAGGACATGATGTATTTCTAATTACATGTATTTTATTGAAAACACTACTTCAGAAAAAAGAAGGACAATAAAAAACAACTAACAGAAGCAATTGGATGAAACTGTGCTGTTAAATGGAAACGGTGAAGCTTTAGAAGTGAAAATGATAAAGCTGATCTGGAAAAACTGTCAGAGGTGAACAAAATGCAAAAGTGGAGCTCACTGGAGTAAAAGGAAAATCAGATTTTCCTGAAAATTGCAGTTCCTCAACTGTAAAGGGAATTTTGTCACGGGATACAAACATCCTAGTTGCCAAGAATCTCACTGGGGAAGCTGAACATTGTGGAAGTTTAGAAAGTTCTCATCCTCTCACTAAAAAATCTTTACAGGGCTGTTACCAGGACAATAAAGTTACATGAGTGGAAGAATGAAGATCTCAACCACTGTGGAAAAACTGGGTCTTAACATGACCTTTGACAGCTGTTCCACTTCTTTATCATGGAGTAGCAGGCCCAATCTCAAATTTGCATCTTTGATACACATTTCTTTTGTCTGCGACCTCAGGTGGCGGCAATAATCGATATACATAACCCAGTTTACCTTTCCTTTTGCACAGAAAATGTCCTTATAAAAAAGCATTCACCCATGAACCTCAACAGGAAAAAAAATGCACCCTCAGCTGGGTGAAAGGCTGCCACAATTTATCTTGTGGAGTACAGAGCTACATCTTGGTTTAGGTTATATTCCTGCATGTGTGGAGCACAGCCAGGCTGTACGTCCTGTTTGTCATGATGCTGCTGCTGCCATACTTTGCAGGGAAAAAGTTTGGGCTCTGTGTTTCTAAAAAGGCAAATGCTCAAAGTGCTGACACTATAGTGGATGAAAGAGCATCCAACTGCTCACAGAAGGAAAATCTCTGTACTGCTCACTCTGTGCAACACAGATCACAAGCACGTTTTGGGTTTGTCAGCTGTCCAACAAGAACAAGAGTTTTTTGAAGTTTTTTGAAGAAAAAACTCACCTGGTAAACCACCAAAATGTCAATCTTGACAGGAAGCCTGAATTTAACTCTGGACATGGATTCTACAATGAATTTATGGGGGAGGGGGGGAAATGAAAATAAATAAAGCAAGACATTTACTATTACTTTAACATGACAACAGTCTATTTTGATAATTTTTGGCATATTATATGGTATATTACATGTACATACCTATGTTCTAATGAGACATAAAATTCATTTCTTTCATTTCCCATTTCCCACACTGAACTCCTTTTATACCTAAAAATTGCTTCATATAGTACCTTTAAATCACACCTATAAAATGAAATGCCATTCTACAGTTTCTGAGATGTTCATTTTAGGACATGAGCTCAACTTCTCTCTCATCTTGGTTCAAACATAAATCCAATTATAGGGACTATTTTTGAATTGGAGAAGAAATTTAACCTGTGACACTACTGATATCTTCTGTCATTAATGTTCTCCCACATCTGTTCTCAACACATATAGAACTCATTTATTAAGACAAACCTCATAGACTTTCGCAAACTCGAGATGAATGTTAAGCAAGTAGAGCATCATATCCTCAAAAACCCCTCTTGAAATAATTACTGTTGCACTTCAGTGCTCATAAATACAATTTACACTGCTGTGAAGCAGCAAGCAGGACAGCTGCTTTCACTACACAGCTTCAAGTCATTTCTGATGACACAGATAATGGAAAAAGACTCCAAACCCCAATACTACTCTCCATACCCAGTGTTTTGTAAGAGGGTCACTAAGTACTGCCGTCTCTATTACAATCCAAAGCTGCTTTCAATGACAAGTACTCTCAGTGGAACTCTCAAAACACCATATAGTCTGTAAAATCCAAATAAAGCAAAGTGAAAAATACTTACAGCATCCATATTAACAGGGGAAAAAAATGGAGGCTTCTCTTTAAAACATGAAAGTATGAACTCAATGATTATCAAAGCAAAGTAGATGTAAAACGTGGTAAACCTGAACCTTTCATTTACATGGCCCTAGGAAAAAGAAACACTGTAAATGATTATTTTATTGTACTTCCAAGTTCCCCACACTCTCTCTCTCTCCTTTCTCACTGCTTCTTTTGGCAATTCCTTTCTTCCTTTACAGTTGAATACTGCAAAGCAGTTCCTAGCAGGAATTATCTCACAAAAGTATGCTCGTACTCTGACAAGTGCCTAAGAACATGCTTATCTCCAAGCTTTTCATTAAATCATGTCAAATTCAAAACGCATCTTCACTGCATGCTGACACCCTATGGAATCAGGTCTACATAATATCCTTTTAAATTACCTCTGGGGGTTCTTGCATGATCATGTCTTAAGCATAGGAATTGTCAACCCAGATCAGAGAACATCCTTTTACTTTAATATCTTGTCACTGACAAGCAGTGAGTGCTAAATTCTTTCAGAAGAAGCTGAAGAAAAGCCACTGCCTTGCATAATAAGAGTTCCATCTGCTCTAGAGACATTTCCTTTCCTAATCATGAGTTTGCAGTTTACCTAAAATTCTTGCTGTGAGGGTATATCCTTTATACAGCTCTTTCATGCCTTAATGCCGGTTCTGAACATTCTCATTGTTCACTTGAAATGTTTAAACCTTAAGTGCAAGAGAAGGAATATTTGGTTCTGGGTAGTCAGAGGAGGAGAAATGTAACCCAGACTTGTTCTAAGGCTCTGCATCCACAGTTTCAAGATGATTACGGATTCAACATTGATAGTCCAATATTTTCACTTATTAAAGCTGTCTCTAAGTGGTGTTTGAAATGGTCTCACCAGACTGCAGCTATTACCTGACAAAGTTCTACCCAGGCTCTCAGTTAAGGTTTAATTCAATCTCTGCTGGAATATTTACAACAGCCTGCTACAGGAAAATCCTTGCTAAAAGGATAATGCTGCTAATATTACAAAGAAGCAAGAATAAAAACAAGAAATTGCCAAACAGAATTAACACTGATTTCACTGAGGAGAAGCTATCATCTGAATGTTTTCCAAGCACTCTTTTTCTCTCCCAGGCTTTGATGATCCAATCACTGGAGCAATCTGCCTTGCCCTACTTAGTGAAATTTGTTTCTGTGAAAAACTCAGCAAGTTTCTTACTTTGGGAGAACCTGCTATGTTTTCAAACAGGAATCTTAACAGCCCAGATTTCTTTCCTCTCCCTCCAACTTTCTCTCTTGTTTCCAGCCCCAGTGGAGACAAAATGCTGTCCCCAGCACATCAGGCACTGACACAAGGAAGCCCAAGGAGCTGTCTAATGTGGCCAAGCTGCCTAAATAAAAAAGGAACTTAACATATTAAAATGTGCCCTCTCTGATTACTACCCATCCCCATTTAAGCAAAAGGCTGCAAAAGGGAAAGAAACAAAAAAAAACAGGAGTCTGTTCACATATACACAGTGTTGGTACTGCTCTCTTATGTCTATCAGGTTACCAGCATAGCCCTGGGCTAAGCAAAATCTGCTTTTTGACATTGCCTGAGACATCCAGCTCCCTTCTAGTTACACAAGCCTGAGTCAAAACCACAGAATCAAACTCCTCTCTCTCTCTTTGGCAAAACCTGGGCTCAGATCTGACTCCAAACGCGGATTCATTCTTTTTACATAGATGTGGATGCTACATTTCCTATTCTCCAAGTGCTAACAAGGATAGCTTGTTACCTGTGCTGCTGTAGTCATGATCTTTGACCGGAAGGGCCCCATGGCACAAAGCACAGACAGAAACCAGAAGATAATGAGCACTCCAGAGGACTGAATTCCTCTCAGTCTTTCATACTGGATAAGCAGTGTGGCTAGGAGCTGTAAAAGTAAATACAGGAACACATGAACACAACCCCATCCCAGTGCTCCCCTTCTTTGCACTCTCAGTTGGCAGTTCTTAGAGCCAACTTCATTGACTGGAAGGACAGCAGAGCAGCATGACCTCTCTGAAATGAGCCCCATCACGACTTCACGGAATTCAATGGCAAAATCTCCATCATCTAAAGAGAGGAGCAAATAAACAGTGGAATAATTTGTTTTGGTGTTTTCAGAGCCTCAGCTTCAGAATTCAATTTTTAAACCTTTGCACATAGGGCTGGGAAAAATTAAATATCAGCTACAAACATTTTAAACAAATGTAGGAGCTGCTATTTCTCCAATCCAGACAGACCATCATGACTTGTCTAGAAAATGATAATTTAAAAAAAAATTAACCAAGAGAATTAAAAAAACTTAATAGGCAAATTTTACTGTTTTATTTTTCATACAACAGTCACAAGCCTGCCTGTCATCCTAGCCAAAGCCAACTTGTTTTGCTTAATGGAGGAACAACCACCAGACAACAGACACAGCTTTACAAAGTCCAATACTATACTAAACAATGCACAAACCATGCTCTATTGTATCTCTCTATTTAGGCAAAGTCCTACCCAAATTCTCTCCAGACCTGGATCACAAGATAAATGGGTGAAAACAGGCTTGAAGGCAGAACAATCTCTCCATTACAAATATTCGAATTTACAAAGCTGAATCTACTTGAGAGAGAGAGAGAGAGATTTGTGACTCCAGCCTTTTCGGTAGCAAGATTCGCTTCAGTGATACAAATACTAATAATGCAGTTAAAAGAGGTCCAGATAAGGCAACGAAGAAGAAAAAGTTATTCATACTGGTCATTGTGAACAGAAACAGCTACGAACCACAGTGATGCCAACGACTAGTGGAGTTACAAAATAGACTGGTGGAGGCGTTCTGTTTTGCAGGAGCTCGTGGAAGGAGTAGAAGAGATCTGCCCAGCTCACACACCACAGCAGGACACCAAACAGCTGAGAGAAGGCAAACAGAAACGACATTTTGTAAACTCCTCTCCAGAGGTGGCCAGAGAGCTAAAAAACCCCATTCTGATTCACAGATTCCCAGCAAAACAAACCTACGTAAACACAATGGTATCACTGATCAGCTGCAGCGTGATGAACTGTCCCACTGCACTCAATCCTAGGATCTCATCTCAACTGTTTTCTGAGGGATTTCCAATCACAACCAGTAGAAAGATTATTGTATTTACCTGGATTTCTCCCCCTATTTAATTTTGGCTGGAAACACAGGCAGGATCCAGAGTAAAGGCAGACATGCCCTGAAGCAGAAGCCTGTTTTTTTCTCCAGAAATAACCCAAGTTATTTAATGGCCTACGGAAAGTGACTTTCTTGCTTTTCTTAGACCCAACCACTCACAAACCTGAGGGGCTGCTGACACCAGAAAACTTTTAAGCACAAGGTGCAGATGAAATCATGTTGCTATTTCGTGGGGAGAGGGGCTTGAAAAAACCCTTCTCACACTTACTTTCACAAAGAGATACAATTCCCACTAGACCTACCTTAACATCTTTGCTTTGCAGCTTTCAGTGGTTTAAACATTACTTAAGGATGAAGCAGCACAGTTTTGGCTCACAAAAGGGGACTGCTCAAGGTAGAGCAATCAGTTCTTCCCTCTACCCAGAAAGGTGGACTCCTAGGATGGATTTCCTTCCTCAGAGATCTGTATGCAAACTGTTTGTTCCTACGAGCAAGCTCTTCAATATGATCAATCAGAGGGAAATTAGTTTAAACCCTACTGCAGCACTTCCTTAGATGCTGAACTAATAAAAATGAAGTTTACGTGGCATGTGGGGCACTGCAAGGAGCTCTCACCGTCTTGAACCTGCTCAGCACGGACAGCACGATGTACCCTCGTTTGTTGCGCTTCAGGTAGAGAAGGTAAAAAGGTAAAGCACTCCACAGGTAAATGCCGGGGATCCAAGCCAGGATGGTGTTTTGGAAACATGGTGTTAAGTCTGGGTTATCCGTGTGTATTGTAAGGTTGGAATCCTGGAAGAAGGACAAGACACATCTCTTAACAGAGAGGCAGAAGTGCTGCTAATTGGAATATCCACTTGAATGAAGTTGTATTCAGATCCTGAATGGCCTGAGTAAGAGCTTTCCCAAAATACTTACCTCAAGCACTTTTGGTTAATCTGCTCTAGTGAAAGGACTAAGTATTTACAGCTATAAATAGGCCAAAACCTAAAAGAGAAAGATTTCTGTCCTACTGTATTTCAGAGCTGGACATACATTTTGCAGCAGACAATCCCCTTTTGCTTCTGTCTTTGCCAAGGCTTAATTACAGGTGCTGATAACACCATGCTCCTCAGGCATTCCCAGCCTGGAGTGCCTCTGCTAAATAAAGCTCTTGAGGAAAAATCCTCCATCTGAGAACTCACCCAGCAAGAATGTCCAGGACTGGACAAAATGGTAAGATTTAGACCAATCTTATGCTGACCTGGGAAAATCCCCTCCATTTATGACTAACACTTTGTCCTTCTTACTCATATGCTTCCAACTTTAATTACTTCCCTATTCTAAACAAAGGCAAAAGGAATGTACTGAACATGCAGGTAGGAATCAGGTTTTCTTGGAAACTTTTCAAGTAATGCTTTGCAGCTGTGATCCTGGACACCACAAGCCACATATGCACTCGTACCTAAAGATTTGAATGCACTGCATGCAAACAAGTTACACAAGTTCAGACTAAAATAGAACTTTCAGTATGGTGAAGGGGAACTTGGTTTTAATCAAACCTCCTGGAAATTCACAACTTGGATTTTGACACCTGATGTGACATCTTACATGTGGTAGATAAATACCTACTTGCAGGGAATGTAAAATGACTTTGTTGTACTGTCATTAACAAGATGATGATAAAACTAAGATATCCTTGGTTCAAATATACCTTATCTCTGCACTACAACAATTTACTTAATTATTTTTGGGTGTGAGGTCTCTGCAGAAGTGTTTCAGTTACACGAAGCCACTTCTCATCCCTTGTGACAGACTGCTCTGAGAATCAATTTCTCAAAGTATTTCCCGTCCTACTTTTGTTTACCAACATGAAAGAGACTGAATGCTGAAAGCAGTGGTTGATTTTAGGAGAACTGAAGAGCTACAATCTGCAGAGAATCCGTTTCATTGATGATCTGTCAGAAGGCATGTGCATCTTTGAACCTGTCCACAAAACGAGCTTGTTAAGAGTAATGAGACTACAAAGCCTTGGCTGGGTGCAGGACAGTTTGGCTGAACTGTGACACATTTGTCATTCAGTGCTTCAGCTTTGGCAGTGTGAAGGTTGGCATAAATCCACCAGCTCCACATTTGAACTGCGCCCTTTGCGCAGCTGGTGCCTCTCCAGCCAAGAAATGACTTTTTTTGGAGACACTCAGACATCCATCATGGGTCAGCAGAATAAAAACAGCCCCAATTTCCTCAACAGGTTTGTCCAGACCTCAGGCAACCTTCAGCCACAAACCAACAACACACGGGCAATTACACAGCAATTTAAACACAAGATCAAAACAAAACAAAACTCCAGCCCCACATTCAAACTATTTTTGTGTTTACCTCCAGCAAGCAGGTCTCTGGCACCAGAATGGATGATAACATTTAAAGAGCACCCATTTTTTTGGCTCATCATCAAAACATTTCAGCATCCCTAACATAATAAGCTCCTCTAGCAGCTACCCTGCCTGGGGCAGGAGATGCCCTGTAGAAGCTTGGAGCTCTTTAGTACCCAAGTAAGATCTTACCTACTCTCATTTACTCAACAAAATACTAATTTCCTCTTTACATTACATGTGGTTTAGCAATGTTTTGAGCATATTTGCAATTGTGTTCCTTTTGCTTATTGGAAAAAGTCCTAGAAAAGGAAAGCAGACAAAGAATAGCAATAACTGAAGCTCAGAATAAAACAAAGACACAGTTTAAGGGAGAAGATATTGAGAGGACCCTCCCCCCACTTTTTAATTTAAACCTTTCCTATAAGACCAAAATGTGCATGAACAGCTTTCTGTCTGACAGCAAGGCAGAAACTGCCCCAGATGTCCATTAACTTCTGAACTGAACACAAGCTGCCTATTGTATCCAAGACAGACTGCAGGGCTGCCAAGCCATTGGAAGGTTTTCATTTACTCTTATTTAAACAAAGCAAAGGGTTTGCACTTCTGAATGTAAAAATACGGCTGGCCAGAAAACAAAAATCCTGTCCTCAAAAAAAAAGATTTTGAGATTTGGTAGAATTATCCCTGAGAATAAAAGTGGAACCTTTCCAAAATTATGTGAAACTACAGGAAGCAGTATCTACATGATGGCCAACAAGAACCTTCTACTTCACAGCACATGGGAACAGGGATGTGGGCTGAAGGAGAGACCTATGGCCAAGACAACAGGACTGACTACTGGCTTCTCAGTGAGGTTTTTCCAGGTCCAATTCCATCCTGAATCAGAAAAATAAGATTTCCTGGAAAAGATCTGTTTCTGTAAGGATCTGCTTCTGCTCTGAGAACAGATTCCTCCCATCCTGAATAGGAGAGGGGTCCCTATTATAAGACATAGTGCCTAAAGCACTTAAGTAATTGCATTATATACAAGTAACTTGCTCTCCCTGAGACCAGAATGCAGTGGACTAATGTTGCTATGTGTCCTGGGATAGAGTTCTTAAGTATTTAGTTTTTTAAATATACTTTTATTTATTTTCTCCCTGGTAGCAGATACATTGCTCTGTTTCTCTCTTTTTTGGTTGTCTCTCTTTGCATCACAATTATGTTGTTATTATATTTTATTTCAATTATTAAACTGTTCTTTTGTCAACCCCTGGGATTTACTTTTTTCCCAAGTCTTCTCCCATCCCAGCAGGGAAGTGGAAGGGATTAGTTAGCAGCTGCTGGCTGGGGTTAAACCACGTATGATGATATGTTTAATGTAACAAGGACTCTACAGTGAATTATTATTACTACTTTTAAATCAGGGAGTCTTCAAGTTGTGTTTTTCATCAGGCAGGATCTGTCTTCACGGAGCTGGAAGTTCCACTTAATGGCTTTATAAATCACCACACTGACAGTGTGTATTGCAACACCCACTCCAATCCTAAACAACTCATTTTGAGTAAGAATATGACACAAAGACTCAGTACAATCTCTCCTGAGCAAGCCAACTTTGTTACATATTCAATACAGCAGTAAAGTTACTGAACTCCACCCTGGAGAACAAACACAAGAAGCAAGGGCTGAAGGGAGACACCAGCTCTTGGCCTCCTGTCCTCAAGGCTCCTGCTTTTTTCTGCCTTTGTCTTTCTGAACTCTGTCCAGGGAAACAGAACAAGTTGCAATGTTTCTTATGCCCTGTTCTAGTTAAGGGTGAAAATTCCCACCTTGGACTGTTCTTTGGATTTGCTGCTGAAAGAGGTCTAACACACTGATATTGGGGAGCACCCCTGTTCCTTGGCTTGTGGCTCTGTGCTCTCCTGAGAGCTGCTCACCTTTCCCTGGACATCACAGTTCAGCCCACTGACAAGACCCTGCAGGCAGCTCTGTGAACCAGGGTAGTGATGACCTAGCAACAGGCACTTCCCTCTCACAAGGGGAAGTACTCAGCAGCAAATGTCACAAAACTCATTCCAGGGAAACCACAAGAGCCAGCATATCCATCCCAGTCAGCACTGCCGTTATCCCACTTACCCACAAGAGAGTGTTGAGGATAACAACCTCTGACCTATTACTAATCCAGACTCACCGTGTTCTGTGGCTTCTCCTGGCTGCCAAATGCAGCAGCATTCCCTTGGATGCAGGATGCTTGGATGCTGGAGGCTCTGCTGCTGAGATATAGCACTGCAGAAATCACCAGACCACTATACTGAACTCCCTGGGCACACAATTTACTTAATCCTCTAGTACTAAAATACAATGGGAACACCTATGGGAAAAGATTAGAGATGCTTGTTACAGCTTCACAGCAGAAAAGGGGTCTCTTGGAGTTTAAAACTTACAAATTAGTGGGACTTTCTCCTGATCAGTTAAGGATATCATTGACAGGGGCCCTTGCCACAGCTTTCACTCACACCCTTCACTCCTGTCTGTGTTTAGATAAACACAATTGTTTTATTAAGGGCAATCTGGGCAGTAGGACTTGCATTTAAATGACTAGTTCTAAATACATGATCTTTAATTACAGGAAGGTATTCAAAAGGGAAGGCTCTGAGCAGCATTAAATTTGCTCTAATACTTCGTACTTTCTATTACGTTCTCCCTTCTGGAAAAGAACATTACTATTGAAAAAGCCATCCTTGAAACTGATAATGCCTTTAAAAGAAATAAAAGTTCAGTGCCATGTATCTTGGGCTTCCTGCACATCATCCATTACAGCATTTAAAGAACACACAGAAAGCCCAGAACTCAGCTGCAAAACAGAGACAGGGAAATTCCTGTCTGTTCCTTTCCCAAAATCCCCAGATGATGTTAAAGAAGCCTGCTGAAAAAGACCAGCTGGAGTTTTGGTCTTGAGTTTAAGTCTAAATCAACTCCTATTCCATTACAGAAGCTTAAAACAAAGCTGCCTCACACTGGCTTTAACCAGCAGTAAAAATAATTGTTGATGATGTCATGGAGTGGCTACCTAGAACAACAGAGGCTAGACAGAGTTCAGAGAATAACACAGGTATTTGTTAAAGGTCTTCAACAGGTACATCTTGGCAGTGCAGGAGCCTCGCAGAGGCCACACCCAAGATGGACGAGGATTTCGAGTTCCTCAGACAGCAATATGTTTGGTCTATCTGCATATCAGGGGTTAATCCTCCAATTACAGCTTCAGGTAACGAAGACGTAGTCCTCCAGTTTGCTCTGCCCCCAGCCCTGCGCCACCGCTCTTTCCCCCCCACCATTCACATTTGTTTATACTTTTCCAGGGCTGAGGCAGAGGGTGGCCTTGGATCTCAGGCCTGGAAGGATTGTTTTGTCTGACCAAACTGTGAAGAGAGCTTCTTCACATGCTATATGGAGTTCAGAGTTACATACTAATGCAGTACAGGATATGAAAAATATAAAAGCTAAAATCTTGGGGAATCGCTGATGCTGCAGTAAGGGAAGACTTACAGCATCTCTGAAGTGTCAAGCAGTTCTCTCCTTTAAATGGATACATTAATACGTGCTTCTCTCTAAATTTCTACAGCTCCAAAAGAATGGTGAAAAGCACAGGAAACACAAACCCAACGTTTATCTGCTGGAACGTGAAGGCCATTGGGCTGAAGTCATTCACCCCTTACGCAATGTTAACACAAACCATATCAGTGATTCCTTGTCAGTCATCACTAGTTCGCATGTCATGGAAGATTAACAATCAAACTGGAAAGCTGGCCAGGAATGTACACATCCAGTGTGGAAGATAGGGAAGTGAATAACTGAAAGTAACAATGCTTCCCTGTGGTACATTAACACGGGAATGGTTTCTAATGCGGAACAAATCGTTAGTGGGAATTAAAATGCAAAGCAGACTCTTCCTGCCCTTCTTTTGCCCTTAGGTCTGGTCAATACCCTGCCATGGACTTTCACTTGCATAGCCTGGGCAAAAAAAAATAAAAGGGAAAAAATCAAAAGGAAAGGAAATAAATAAAAAGGATGTTTTTCTCTCTTTCTCTTGGCTCTACCACATTGCCTCCTCCCAGGAATGAGAGTGGATCTGAACTGCAACACTGAGAACTACCAGGGCTCAGTCTTAGCTACAGTAAAAGCTTCGTCTCAGCCTCTCCATGTCTCATCTCCCATTTCTACCTGTTGTCCATCTCCTCTGCTACGTCCTTCTTAATAAACTCTTTGGGACCAACTCTAATAGTCATTTTAGAGCATAAATGCCAGCAAGTACAGCTCCAGACCTCCAGAAGAGTGCCGGTTTCAAATGGGCTTTTCAGAGCACCATCAACCATTTACATTTCCAAAGGAACAGCTCACCCTTCCGTAAGGAGTTGGATGCTTCATTAATCCCAAGTGGCTGCTGCACAACGCAATTCTTTCTCATGATTACAGAACAACCTTTCCCCCACCTGGTAAGAGGTAACAACATTCTTCACTGCAGCAACACTGCTCAGAAAGAACACGGGGCTGAGGGACATAAGCTCTTACAGTTCCGCATGAATCACACAGTTAATAACCAGAAATAGTATCCTGTTTTACAAAGCACACTGCACCAGACCTCTGCATAAGTGAAGGACACTGGGCAAGAAGCTGAACTTTATTTTCTAGCCATAAAAGGATCTTTAGCGGCTTATTTTAAGGGATCAAATAGGCCTGGCACACAGCCAGAGCCTATAGGCGTTAGATTACAATTGCGGAGTAACTTGTCACAGGTTTTGCTCAAGCTGAAGTTTTATGATACAAATGCTACTAACCACGCCATGTACTTGAGGACTAGACAGCAGTACTAGACAGTAATTTCCTTTTTTATTCTCTTTTCAGTTTTTGAGTTTTAGGATTAGAAGTTCAGAGCTTCTTTGCTGTCAGGTACAAAAATAAGACAGGATGAAAAAAGGCAGGTTCATATTGCCCACAGCTACGGGAGCCCAGGTAATGGGCTTTTTTTTCAGAAAAGCACCTGTAGCCTCAGGGAGATAGTGAAGGAGACCACACAATATATATGGATCTAAGACAACATACACCTAAAGTAAAAGCAAAATCCACCTATTTCAGCTGTTTCAGTAACACTCAGTCCTCTTGCCTGGACAGAGGGACATTTGTTACTTGTGGAGGGGAGGGCACAGTGCAATCATACAGGCAAAAATGTTCTAGAATCAAAAGCAGGATTGAGAAGAAAATGAAAAGGGATTGCTCCTACACAAGGAAGTTTCCAACTGTCTTTTTAAATTGACCACAGCTACATACTGTTGGAGAGAAAACTTCCTGTTACCGGCATCATTGATGGCTTTTCCTATAGCCTTGTGCAAGCACCAATAAAGGAGTTGGGGTGCCCTGTTGCAGACCAGGGTAGGGGGGAATAGCCTTGATTTAAGCCATCCCATCTCCTTTCAAATAAAGGAATTCAGTTAATTTAAGGATCATCATAAATGTAGCTCAATTGAAGAGACAGGAAAAGCACAAACAGCTGTGAATGACACAGTTCCACTGCAATGCCATTTTAAGCTAGCCCATTCAGTTGGGCTGATGCATACTACTAATAAAAAGGATTGTCACAGAAAAATTGCCGTAAGTGCTGCTCTGAGAGTTGGAAGATATTCTAGAATAAAAATCATTTAACTGGGGGGAAAAGGAGAGAATTTTTCTTTTAATTGAACAAATGTGAAATGCATTCTCAGTTTCAGAGAGAAAAAATAAATTATTATTTCTGAAACTGACTTTTGAGTTTTGAAACAACTCCTATAAAACAGTTTCTCTTCTCCATCTCCTTCATTCTGTTCTAATTCAGGGCTTTATGACACTGGCATGTGACATTACTGTAAATTATCTAAATTTTATTGCACTGACTTCAACTCTCATGCTACGAGATTGGCACAGGGACAAAATGCCAGCTCACATAGGCCCAGCATGGGATCAGGGCTGTTGGCTGTTCAAAAGCTTGGGCATACTCCCAGGAAGATCTCTGTCTTATGGCTACTCTGCTCTCCACAAGCTCAGCCAAAGAATTTGCAAGTGGATAATGGCCCATCACAATCAACGAGGTTTCAGGAGACAAATCAAGCATGAGCTTACTGGGAAAAATCAAAGACATCATTTAATATGTTTTTCAAAAGAATTTTCTTAAAATTAAAAAAAAAAAATTAAACACTAATAGTCTCCTTATTTTAATACATTACAAATTTGCACACTTTGAAAGGAAATTATTATCTCTCCCATGACACAGCAATTTGCCTACCAGGTAGGTGAGGCACATCTCAAAATGCTTTATATTCCTAAGTACAGTGATTACATTTTAGCTACATTTTAAGGGGGTCCTCATGCGACTCGGATTTAGTTCCAGTATAATTTCTTTTCAGGAGGCAAACTTTATAGTATTCCAAAGTCCCAGACATCACAGCTACCAGACATGTCACATAAGCTAAAATGGCCCAGGGAGGAACAGCTGTGTTGAAAGCTGATGAGTTTCATTAATTGACAATGTCACCAAAGGATTCACTTGATACTGGCAGCTTTCAGTGGTATCAAGTTTTGCTCACAGCTCTCAGATCCATAATTTGTCTTTCCCAAAGAGTGTCAAATCCAGGCTATTTGACTATACAGTCTTGCCATTTACACACAGATGAATGGTATCAGGTCCTGGTTAATACTCCAAATCCAATGCTAAATATTTATATTTCTCCTGCTCCTGACATTGAGATTCTCTGACCCCAGCCAATTAGCAGCAGCTTCCATTCAACTCATATCAAAAATCTGAAAGTCTTGGAGAATTGGAGCTTGAGTACTTAATTGATTTTAAGTTCAAGATGTTGCCAACCTAGCTACCCTTTTGAGAGAGCATAACTTCACAGATTTGATGTCTGAAGGGTCTATTAAAGTCACCTAGTTTGATCTCCCACCTAACTTGAGAAAGAACACAGGTACCTCATGCAGTTATTTGTGAAGAGATTTATAGGAGTGGGATTCAGCTGAAGTTGGACACAGTGAAGATTATATAGAGATCTATATCATGTTTAAATATCTATAAACAAGGAACATTCAGTGTTTAGCACAGGGTGGCAGAATGAGAAGCTAAAATACAAACAATAGCCAATCTGGATCATACCACCCAACTGCAGGATCGTTCCTTGGCAGTGATCTCCTATCACCTTCTGCTTCACTCATGTGTTGGAATTGATTTAGCTGAAAATATAATAGAATTGTTAAAATTAAATGTTTTATGATTAATTTAAGGCCAAACCACATAAGTTGTGTGTGGGGGTTTAAATAGACTTGTACACATGCTACAAATATACAATATTTGTCATATTCCTTGAAAGAAATATTTCTGCCTTACTACAGCTATCCCGAGTCATCTTCAACTACAAATAAATTAAACATGATGCAGCAAAAGAGGAAGTTATGCAGAAGGGAAACTTGTGGCACGTTGGAAATGCATTTTCCTGCTCTACTGGTCCAGAGAGCAGCATGACTTCTAGCCCAAGTCTACCAAAATTTGACAGAATGACTCAAGGTGAAGGAATACCCACAAACCTAAAGGTTAAAGGGGTGCTTTGTACAAGACTATCACAAAGCCAAGACTGAGGTATTGTTTACTCTTGAGAGTTGCTGCAATTTCCTGCTGGATTACTCAAGAGCCACTGGATGAAGAAGGAGCCAGCACTCCACATGGGCTGGGGAAAAACAAGACATCTGTCAGGACACCAAGACACAGGGAGAACAAGGAAACTGAGCTGTCAGCTGAGCAGTATCAAAAGGAACTGAGAAATTGTGGTCTCCCCTTTGAAATGTTCTATCACTTGTTCCCTCGTTTCCCATTTATGCTGTTAAAAAGAACACACCACCCAAAATACAAGCTGCTGGTTAAAGCCCAGGCACTTTGTCTGTCTGCAGACCAAGGTGTTTATTTGCCCCTCATCCCAACATTACTCAACATCAGTGCTGAGCTCCCAATATTTTAATCTCATAGCAGCCACTGTGCCATTTTGCACTCAAGAGAGGCTGAGCTGCAGAAAGACAAAATTTCTCTCCACTAGAACAGAATTTGTTTTTTTCCAAGTTTGTGCTCTGTAATCACTAGGCCGAAACACTTGTGTAGCAAACACTCCCCAGGAGATCACTTTGCTCTCTACTCAAAGAATCCACTCACCTTTTACTACAGTGGAGGACACAAGCAACAAAAAAGCGGTAATTCATCAGTATCTGCTTCTCAAAAGGGAGATTGTGGGTCACGTTAATTTGCACACCTATTTAGCACTCTTACTATCACACAGCAAATATGTGACACAATAAATAGGAGGCAATTATGGTCACTGGTGAAGAACACACCTAAGGCCTGCCTTGTGTGGGTATGTGCTATCACATTCATCTCCTCCCCAAAGGCATTTAGCATGGCAACACTCCTAGCAGAGAGTAACAGCTGAAGTAGACAGTATGATTCCAAGTGTTCAGACGAAGGGATTGTTCATAAAGCATTATGAAAACATAATATTCCAGTTGTTCCTCTTTTACAGATAAATAACCTACATTTGTATTAGCAATTTGCTGATTCCATGTTCAACAGGTAAAGCAGTAGCTGGAAGCCAAAGAGCTTTTATATATTTCTAATGTGATCTACAGCATTCCCTTTCATTTCTTATTTCTGAAATAGGTTGAACAGGAAATTAATTTGCTTCTGCAAAAAAACCCGCAAAAAAACCCACAAAAAATGCAATCAGCAAAATTTCCAGCAAAATTCCCCACCCTGAATCAGGGCTCAGCCTGGAGAAAAGGAGGCTCAGGAGGAACATTTTCCCTCTCTACAACTCCCTGACAGGAGGGTGCAGCCAGGTGGGGGTCAGTCCCTTCTCCTGGTAACAAGCAAAAGAAAAAGAACGAGAGAAAATGGCCTCAACTTGTTGAAACCTTAAAACTTCCAACAAGCCAAAAAAATCCAACATAAATCAATAATCTGTTTAAGTTGATATATTTCAAGATAAACATTTTCATGAGCTAATATTGCACTATTTTGGTTTTATTCTCATGCCCTTTTAACAGAAAAGTATTGTAGTTGATTTAAACTCCAAAACAAATAACTGCTTCAACTGGAACAGCACGTTTCCTTTCACTCTAAACAGTTTTAAAACTGACACCAATACGACATTCAGCTTCCAAAAATGTCTAGATTTTCTTTGACAAAAAATGGAGAGTCTAAGTTCATCAGCTAATGAAAAAGTGAACATTAATACTGGTTCACATTTGATCAAGTTATTGTTTCGAACTGCAAAGCTGGACACCATTCATTAGTTTGGTGCACAGAAACACCAACTTTTGTGGGCAGATTTCAGATAGAAGCCCCTACAACACATTTGCACAACAAATAATTTCAAGGTTACTGTCATCTACCTGGTCATCACTTCAAATATCCTACAAAATCAGTGCACTGTGTACACTCCTGCTAACAGAAAATACAGCCAAAAATAGGGTAACCACTGAGTTCAACTGCTGGTCATGGAGTCACAGTGTTAAATTTCTCAGAGTTGTTGAGTTCCACTTTTTAAATCAATTAAACAGATGGAAATTTGTTCTGACCCCAAGCACCTGTGGAAGAAAAAAGAAAACAGGTCCACAGAGAGCACAGACCCCAGAGAGCAGCAGAGAGGGCACCATGCTGGTGCTGGAGTGTGTAAAGTACAGAATGAGACGCCTACTTCATACTTCAAACCAGGAAATCTGTCTGGCTATTTACAGTAACATATCAACAAACTGCTACAAGAGCTGTTCTCTACCAGCCTTCCTTGAGAAGCCAAGACCTGCTTCTGGAGGCAGCCAATAGATCACGGAGCAGGGTCAATCTGTTTGTGCTTGTTCCTGTTCTAGAAGTGTTGATGGTAGAAATAATACACGAAAATACTTGTTTGAGCAAGCTTATCTGCCAGCTGTTGTGGCAGAGAGAGTGCAGAGCACTTGGAAATGAAATACAAACAAAGAAATGTAACCACGGGGTTTAGGAGCCAAACTCCTCTTTTAAATAATAATATTAGGACAGATATTGAAAGGTAATTAGTTATCTGAGGATAGAACTCAGCATAAAGTGCTCAGAGACAACTGCTTGTATTGTCCTGTAGCAGCTTTCCAGCAGTGATGCAACTTCAGACATTCCTTTTCATTCCCGATCCTCATTAGAAAAAAAATCTCCCTTGAGCTAAAGTGGTGTAAGAAAAAGGGACACACACACAAAAACTGATTCACTGGGGGGCAGTTCTAGATTCAGCATACGTGCTAAAACCCCCATGGCTTCTCGTGGTCTGAGTGTCTGCCTACACAGGAGAGAGGCAAACACCACGCTGTACCTCCCGGAAACCCAGGAACACTCTCACCATCAGAGCAGACCATGGCAGCAATTTCCAAACTTTTGTGCTTACAAACCCAGTGCCCGCTGCAGTCAGCCTTTCCAAAGGGCTGAGGGCTCCAAGCACTGACAGAAGTCACCACAATCCTCCGGGGCGAGTGACCACCGCCGGCTGCTAGGAACCCATCCCTCTTCTAGCACTAACAAAGCACTGGACGGGGAGCACTTTGCCAGCCATGGAAGTGACTCTGAAGAGCAGAATACGCGCTAAAACAGAAAGGAAGAGCCCTGGGTTAATCAGTGTGAGGTCCAGAGGCGGACTGTGCTGGGAAAGCTGCATCCCCCGTGGGCTGCTTTGAGACGGGGTCTTGACTGTGGTGTGGAGATGCTGAAGGACGAACAGAACGGAGCGGCCCTTCGGCTGCTCCTGCCCGAGCGGAGGCACGGCACTGCCGGCTCTAGGACGGCCCCACGACCGCGGGACGGTGCCGCCCAGCCCCTCGGCAGCCGCAGGACCGGACCGCCCGAGCCCGCTCCGGGACACACGGGAATGCCCGGGAGGAGCGGGCGCGGCGCTGTCCCGGCCCCTCCGCGAGGCGGGGAGGGGAGGCAGAAGCTTACCCAGAAGAGGGACCCGCAGAAAGCCTCCATGGCCGCAGCAGGGGCGCAGGGATGCTGGCGGCGCACGCCAGGCAGCGGGCGGAGGTAGGAGCCGGTTCCTTCCCTGCTGGGCGGGCCGGGGGCGGGGGCGGCGGGGCCGGCGCGCCCCGTCCCACCCTCCCCGCAGGCGGCGGGAGGAGCCCGGCAGACGGGCCAAGGTCTGCTCTGGGCGGTGGCTGGGCTGGGGATGGATCCGGTGGGTGCCTGCCGTTCCTCTGCTCCTGAGCCCGGGCACCTCACGCCGTGGGTGCCGTCCCAGCGCCCCCATCTCCGTGCGACCTACTGGGACAGCCGTATCCCTGATGGTGGAGGGGGGCTTTGGTGGGACCCACGTGTCAAGAAGAAGCTGTGGAAGCTCCTGTGCTTGGAAGTGTTCAAGGCCAGGTTGGACGGGGCCCTGAGCAACGTGGCATCTCTGCTCATGGCAGAGGGTTGGAACGGTGTGATTTTAAGGTCCTTTCCAACCCACATCATTCTATGATTCAAGTGAAGTATGTGCTGAGGACTGCGCAAAGCTGGGCCCCTTGCTGGCTTTGGGCTGACTATGTCCATCCATCCAGACCACTCAGGCTAATGTTAACATCATGTAGAGGCTTCTTGTCTACCCTTCAGAGTGCTGTGGAGTGTGATTTCCCCAGCAGGACTTAAGTGAGCGTCACATCACTTCTCCATCCATCTACAGCCTCTTTCTTGATGCTGATTGCTTCTGCTGTGGACACGTGATTAAACCTGTGGCATGGATCCATGTTCAAAAGCCTTCAGTCAATATATTTTCATGATTATATGTAACTAATAGGTTTTGTAGTGTAGCACCTTGGACACAATCTGGATTTCACTTCCCTGTGATGCAGAAGCACTGTTTGCTTTCCTCTTTATTAGGAGGAAAGTATTATTTACCTTCCAACACTTGCTTTTTGTTTACCCACTTGCTGCAGCATCTGGTTCAATTAACATCAACTCCCACAAAGTAACCCTGCTGCCACAAATCTACCTCAATATTTTAAGAGTCTGAGTTTCTTTCCTTTCTGTAACATGCGGAATTCTCAGGTAGAAAGATGTGGTCAAAAATGTTCACCAGAACAAAAAGGAGTAGAATAGAATCATAAATCAGAGACTCATGAATCAGAGAATCACAGAATGGTTTGAGTTGGAAGGGAGTTTAAAGCTCATATAGTTCCAAAGTCCTGCCATGGGCAGGGGTACCACACACTTGATCAGGCTGCTCAGGGCCCCTGGTCTAGAACACTTCCAGGGATGGGGCATCCATCTTCTGCTTCTCTGGGCAACCTGTTCCAGTACCTCAGAGAAGGGCAGTGCTGCTGTGTCCCGAAAATATGTCATCCCTAAAGAAAAAATATTCTGCTAATCTTTTGTGGAGATACTGGGATTGTTTCCCACCCAAAGTACTATCAGAGAAAGCCATGAGCACTGCTAAGAATTTGCTTTAGACATTTACTATAACCTGGCTAAAGGTGTGCTATTCTCATTAGTGTGGGAAGATAAGCTCTTGCCCAAGATAAGGTTCTCAGGTGATTGCCTACAAGATCTGAAATGTCAGACTGAGCCAGGCTAATCAACACAGTCACATTGCAACCCTCTGGAGGAAACACTAGAGAAGCCCTCGCCAGCTGGGTGAATGAGATCTGAGGACACGGTGGGTTGGCCTTGCAAGTCTTACTGCAAAACTTTTGTTCAGTGGAATTGCACTGCAATAAAGTTGTAAGAAAACTCAGAAATAGCTGGGAGTTACTCCTTTATGGCTCTTTAAATCTCCTCTCCTGCAACAATCTCTGAGAGAAGCTGCTCTGAGAGAAGTGCTGAGAATTTCATGTCTCCTGACACATGGACATGCTCCACTGGGTTTCTTGCACTAAGGAGCAGGATTGGGTGCAGTTTGAGAATGTGCTCAAAATTAAGACCATCTCTGATATTATGAGATGTCACAGGTACAGAGGCACCTCACAAACAGCTGCTGTAGGCTGTGTGTACAGGAAGGGAGAGGTTTACTCTATCAGTGAGCTGCACAATCCAATTGACATGTGAATTAATAACTGATTAAATTATTGACTTTGGTGGTCCTGTTGAACCTCGTATTTTTTCTACTGTATCCATAGAGGAGGGTCCTGAATTAGGATATTTCCCTTTGTCTCAGAAGACTCTAAATAAGGAACCCTAAATAATTCTGCCACTTTTTTCATGTTCCTAATTAATGGTGGGCAGCTTCTGCTGTCAGTAGCAGTTAATGCCATTAAAGAGGGATGAAAATGGGTGGGTTCCAGCTGGCGTGCCACTCCCCCAGCATCCCTCCTGAGCTTGAGGGGAGCCACTGGGCAGCCTGGACCTCACAGTAGACACTGTGACTTGCACTGGCTTTGCACTGACTTCCATGTGCTGTCTGGCAAGGCAGACAAGCAGAGAGGGAAAGTCAAAAGCAAGAATTAAGGAAGTATTAACTTCTCAGACAGACAAGATGGAGGGGGAAGCTTAAAAGCTCCTGGGAAGGGCCATGGTAAAGGATTCTGCTGACACGGGTGCAAAGCAGAGCCTGAAGCACTATCATGGGCAGTTCACTTTGGTCCTGCTTCCTTTTAATGGAGGGGAATGGAGATGGAGGTACCTAGAACATGTCATTACTCCTGTGATGGTCCCTCAAATGCAGGCTGGCTCCGCAGGAAAATGAAATGGCACCTTTGGAGCAAATGTCAGGGTGTCACAAACTGACCTCCTCTCACGGGATATTTATTCTCTATTCCAGGGAGTGGCAAGATCTGATCTGGATCCATTCAGTAATAATGCATTCGGATCTTCTTTTTCATGCCAGCTGCACAGTAAGGGACTTTTCACCTGCTAACACCTTGAGCGGGTCAAGCCAGAGCAATCAGGAAGTGCCTCTAGGCACACCCAGGCCAATGCAGGAGTGCCTAGATATCAACTGGAGTGATTGACTGGGGCAGGACAGGAGGTAACGTGAGGGAGAAGCTGTTTGTGTAAGCACAGTGCCAGGTATGAGGCAGTGAGGCAGGCTGCTTTCCAGGTCACACCTCATGCCAATTCTCAAAGCATTAACAGCATTAACAGGATGAAGTGTGGTCAACTCCTGAAGAGATCTGTATAAAGAAGTACATTCAGAGCTGAGGGCTGGGGATGTCTTGAGCATGTGCAGCTCTGAAAATCACAATTTTAGGGTTTGTTGACTATAAATATCACCTTCTTTCTCTGCTTGGAACAGCAAAGGTTCAGCTTCCTTTTCAAGACCCACAGAGGTGTCACATTTTACATCTGGTAAGAAAAAAACGCCTGCCAAAGAGGGTGCATTTACAGCAAGGCCCTATACATTTAATTCATAAAAAGGGGGACACACCTTGTTTTAACACACGTAAGATGGGAACTTGTAACAAACTCTGCTTAAAGTTAACATTGAATGAGTAGCAGCAGATTTGGGCTTTCTTCTTCTCAATGCTGTTGCAAATGTGTGCATCTCCCTTCTTGCATGAAATGATTTAATTTCCTCATTTCTGGAACATGCAATGAACAGTTTAGAAGTCCTATGATAAAACAGATTGGGGAGTGGGCTGGGAATTTGCAGCCCCAGTTTTTACTCACTCCACTGCTTTTGGGCACTTATCAGCTACATGGCTTTGTAGGAGTGGAAGGCAAGATTCCCTGACTGGAAGTACAGAGGTGGCAGTTCCCTGGGAAGCCAGCACAGGGAACTTGGTTCCACACTCCATTTGGCCTGTAGCTGCACTGTAAGGCCATTCATACTGCTGAGTGGGGTGGGGGTCCACATAATTCATCAAGTCTTTGTGAAAGGAGAAAATGGTGTTTGTATGACTCCTCCAGGACACGGTGTGTAATACCAACCTGCCCCATTCCATGAGTGCTCCTGCACTTCATACTGAGAGCAATGAGCAGGAGAAGAATTTAGACATGCTGAGTACTGCTGAGATCACCCCAAAGTGATCCTGGAGCTGCTCCAGCTGTGAGTAGCTGAACTCTAAATGCACCGGGCATCTCTCTCACCTACTAAATAATCCCACAGACATGCTTTTAGGTGCCTACAGAGGTTGGCAGAAGCCATGGCAGGTGTAAAACACCCTGGCTTGTGAGTGGCTTGGCTGCAGGTGGAGCTCAGAGTGGTGGACAAACAGCCACAGACAAACAGCACATGGCACTTGGGCCTTCTGGAGCTAAGGCCCAAACTATCCTACTTTAGCCCTTGACAAAATTGTCACAGCTTATCCTTTCCCCTGCCAACTTGGCCACCCCCCAAACTCCTCCTACTTTTAATGGGCTGAAGCGGTTCAGGATTTCACCAAAAAAATGGGCACACAGTGGTTGCATAAATACAGTCACCTGGTCCTGCTTTGTTTGAACAAACATGGGGTTGTCATCAGCCGTTAGCCACACTGAGCTGGTGGCATGTGGCAGTGCAGTTCTGTGCTGCCTTTGCAGGTGCCAGCATGGCACATGCTGTCCACTTCAGTGTATATTCTCTGTAGAATGACTCCTATGCTCTCTTCTTCCTGGCTTTCCCCAAAACAGCTGTATTCTGCTTTCTGTTTCCACAAAATAATTGTTTGCACAGTAAGCAATTAAGTGTTTTAACCATCCTTTCCAGTTCCCAGCTGGAGCTGCTGGGGTCTCTGGCTGCATTATTTAAAGTATTTAATAGATATGGAAAGATAATCTATTAATGACCTCTGAAAACTTGCCAATTATGGCATCCAGGGACTCAAGCAGCAATGGAAAACGCCAGAGGATGCTGCAGGATTAGAATGGTGTGTTTTAAATGTAAGTAAAGCATTGAATAAAACATGTCAAAACCAACTTAAATTCCAATCACTCTCGGTTGTGAAAATGCCAGCGAGGCTTTCGCTGATGACCACACCAAAGCAAACAGGAACAGCAGGTTTCGGGGACCTCGTGCAGCCTGAGCTCTGGCTCACAAATCTGCCGGCGGGGCTTCCCACTCCGTGGCATTGCCATCTAGTGACAGGCACTCAGCCTGAGCCCGGCCAAACCCCAAACCCTGGGCAATGGCACAGGGCTAGATTGATCCTCCTCCTCCTCCTCCTCCCACATTGGGCCGAGCAGAGGTTGAACGGCTCTCTAGAGCTCCCAGGCTGTGGATGGATCGGAGCTGCTGTGAGCGCACAGCCCTGCATGGGACCCTGCACTGTGTTGTACACGTGTTTAAAAGGATGCGAAGGGACAAGCACACCTCTCAGGTGCTGCCACAGCCTCTGAGGTGCCAGAGAGCCCCAGGATGGGTTGTTGTCTCCCTGGGTTTTGCACAAGCAGCCAGGGAGCAGCAGTGCTGGTGGATGTGAGGGGCATGGTGGCTTTGAGCAGCTTGCACAGTGCCAAGCACACAGGGCTCTGCCACAGTGAGAGAAATTCTTCCTCTCCTCCTCCCATAAGTGGGATTTTTATAAATTCAGTGACTGAAAATCTCCTCAAAATTAGAAATTACTTGGCCAAGAAGGTCAAATCTGAGCCTATCTATTGTGTGAGCAATAGAGTGGCCAGCAGAATCACGGCAGAAACCATACCCTATACTGAGTGCTGGTGAGGCCACACCTCAAATTCGGGGGTCAGTTTTGGGCCTCTCTCTACATGAAAGGCATTTTGGGGCTGGAGGGTGTCCAGAGAAGGGAACAGAGCTGAGGAAGTCCAAGTCAGATGAGCAGCTAAGAGAGCTGGGGGGGCTCAGCCTGGAGAAAAGGAGGTTCAGGAGGAACATTTTCACTCTCTACAACTCCCTGACAGGAGGGTGCAGCCAGGTGGGGGTCAGTCCCTTCTCCTGGTAACAAGCAAAAGAAGGAGAGAAAATGGCCTCGACTTTGTGCCAGGGAGGTTTAGATTAGATCTTAGGTAAGATATCGTCACTGAAAGGGTGCTAAGGCACAGAAGTGGTGGAGTCACCATCCCTGGAGGCATCTGAAAGACAAGCAGATGTGGCACCTGGGCACATGGTTTGGTGGTGCCACTGACAGTGTCGGGTTAAGTCAGTGATGTTAGAGGGCTTCTCCAACCTGAACGGCTCTGTGATGCCAAACGCTGACATACCGATCCTGCGCTGTTTCTGCAGCATCGAGCCGGGAACACAGCACCTGACGGGAGGCAGAAGGTCCTGCGGAGCCTTCTCCCCGCTAACAGGCGGTCCTAGACCCCGGTAAGGGGGGCAGCTCGCCCGACCCCTCGCCCGACGCCCACTAGGTGGGAGCAAAACGCCGCACTTGGAGCTGCCGCCGTGCCTGTGGCACATCGCTGGCATCGGACGCTCGCCCACCTCCGAGCAGTGGGGCTTGGTCCCCCCAAAACTTCCCTGGCATTAACCCTTTGATCTGCAGGATCCTCACTTCTGTCAGCTGGTCACAGCGGGTCCCTTACACGGTGCTGGTGGTGATAAAGGGAGCCATTTCTTTAAATTGTTTTTTCCATCTTTATCTTGGGTGGATTGTAGTGCAGGTCCCATTTTAGACATGTTTCTGTGTCTCAGTTTGTATCTCTGGAACACCTGAAATACAGAAGGTACAAACAAGCCTTTCCTATTTCTCATCTTGAAGGGCTTAGCAGAGCTCTGGCTGAGGGATGTGGTGTGCACACAGTGGGATGCTGCTCTGCTGAAGCAGGACATGGTCACCTGTCTGAACCAAGAAATAAATTAGGTTCAAAGTGCTGCTTCCCTAGGCATGGTTACCATTACATAGAAAGCAACCTGGTTCCATGTGGCATCCCAATTACTCAAGAAATGGAATAAAAAGTGCCATGCCCAAGCTCAGGAAATTGAGAGCACACCCATAAGCAGCCAGCCTGGAATGGAGCCTTTGAAAAACCACAGCAAAACTCAGCAGAAGAGCTTCATAGCAGAACACTCACAAAACAGAGAAGAGAAACAAGCCCTCTCACAAGCTCCTCTGAACCCTGATGTTGGAAAGGGAGGGATTTGTTGTTGCCCATAAGGAACTGAATTCACCTGAGTGCAGAGAGGTGTGAAGTGCTTGAGCCTGTAAGAGGCTCTGCTTCCTTGGCTCAGCCTAGTTTACCTTAATGCCCTGTGGATCCTCCAGGATCAGAGGGCTGGGAGGGCATTTCAGTGGTTCCAGCCTGGTGAGGTTGGCCCCGCAGCCTGGACAACACAGACATATCACAGAAGAGCTCACCTGGAGTGGATTTGCACGTGATTTTGAACAGATCCACATTTTCCCTCTGTTTAACGACTAGTATCCTTCCTGCTGTTTTCTACTGAGAGATTACTTTATCAAAACATCTTCTAGACAGCAAAACTGGTCTGGATGTCAGTTTAGGGTCTGTCCTGCTGCAGAGCAATCAGATCATTCCAGGCAGTGAGGAGTAGGTCTCCAGAGTGCCCAGTGTCTGGTTCCTCCCTCCAGCGGCTGCTCCCCAGGGGAGAGGAGATCTCATGTTAGGAGCTACACCTGTCATTCACTAAAAACCCCTGAAGAGCCTTTTAGCAAGGTCCTGTAATGACAGAACAAAAGGGGGAATGGCTTCAAACAGAAGGAAGGCAGGTTTAGGTTAGACAGCAGGGAAAAATTCTTCCCTGTGAGGGTGGGGAGGCCCTGGCAAAGGTTGCCCAAAGAAGCTGAGGCTGCCCCATCCCTGGAAGTGTCCAAGGCCAGGTTGGACAGGGCTTGGAGCAGCCCAGGATAGTGGAAGGTGTCATTGCCCATGGCAGGGGATGGGTCTGGATGAGCTTTAAGGTCCCTCCCAACTCAAACCATTCCATGAAATGTTTCTGGTGGTACCTAAGCAGTACCTGAGCTCTGAGCCCCTGTTGCCCTTCAGCCCCCAGGCAGTGCCATGCCCACCAACTCCTGCTTTGCAAGGAGTTAAATGACAGCAGGACATGCTGCTGGATTTTAGGCTGGAAATCCCAAAGATGTGAATGAGTGAAAAAGTCCAGCATCTTCCTCTTCACAGACAAATCAGATCTGTCCCTTCTCCTCGGTCCTTTCTCCCCACTGACTGCAGCTCTCTCCGCTGCAGTCCTGACATCCTCAAGCCTTGCACAGAGCTGTTCCTACTAGGGCAGAGGGATCCATAAGGGCACAGCTGATCATCGTGCTGGTCACTCTGCACACCCTGGGCAGTGTCCAGGGCCAGATTTGCTTGCAGTCACATTAAACTGCTCCACAAAGGGCCATCATTTCCCAATCTTCCTTCCAGCCTCCTGGCTGCTGCTGCTATCTGATACATTCTCCAACTGTTCACAATTAAAACATGACCAAAGACTTGACTGCCTGGAGTGATACAGATTATCATCAGTAACAACAGAAAAAAGGGAAATGCACCGTTGTTTTTCTTTTCAAAAGCTTTTAATAGGACACATTTATTTTTGTCAGTTGTAAAGATTTACACTTTTTTTTTTTTTTTTTTTGTTTAAAAAAAAAAAGGATCCAATCCTTTTGCCAATTTTCAAATCCAATTTTCCCCATGAGTACCACCTTTTGTTGCCCCGACTAAAAGACCTCGTTTTGGCCTATATACCTGATACAGTATAACAATATATTAACTATTAAATACAAAGTTCTGTCATATATACTAGGTTGTTATGGACATTGCTATCGTACTGCGCCTACTCTACTCACCTTGCATAATAGTGTACATGGGTTATTATAGCCAAAGGGGCAGAAAAGGGGAGACTGGGGCACAGCCTAATTTACAGTGGTAATGCTTTTTTTTTTTATTTTCTCCTTGAACACACCTAGTTCTGAGTGCAAACCACAGAAGTCAAAAACAGTGTTCTTTGCCCTCTTCCAAAATATCTACAGTACAAACCTCTAACCAAGTTTTGAAAAAATCACTTCTATGTGTGAGGGGCTGCAAGAACGGAATTTACATTTTCCAGACACGTCTGCAATCTCTTTTCCCCCATTGTGTCAGACTGGCAATAACAAAATATCCTCCTCCCATCTGCATACAGTAAATCCACAGTAGTAAAGTGCTGGTGTGCTTGAATGAGCTGGAGAGCCATGCAACTACTTCACCATGGACAGGGGCTGAGCTTTGGGGGGAGGGGGGTGTTTTATATGGGTACAGTTCTTGGATAGTAATAGCACTGCAATATGATGGAACTTCAGCTTAGCTGCTGACTCCCAAACCTGACCTGGATGCAGGCTATGAAACTACGCTCTACGTGTTGTAACAGAGCAGGCCTGGCTCCAGGTTTATGAAAAGAAACTCGAAGATAAGAGCTGCTTCTGTTGCCAAAATGCTGCGCAGACTTTTAACAATTTCTCTATAGATTTCTACAAAAATATAAAAAATTCTATCAACATAACCATTCTACAGAATTCCTGTGGATTTTGTACATTTTGTTTAAAAAAGTCAAATTCTATAAAACCCCCCCAAAGGTATTTTAAAATTATTTGAGTATTATTGCATGCGCTGCAGTACATTTGTATTTGTCTTTCAAAAGGGCATCTAGAAAAAAAACTTATCTGGTTTAGAAAAGAATCTATTTTACATGTATTTCTTTTCCTGAAAGCATCACCATAGTTTCTTTTATTGGCTAGTCTTTACTGAATATTCATGTATGATGTAAACTTTTTGGTTACTTCCACAAACCTTGTCAGTAGGCAAAACCCCAAGCATTAAAATAGAAGACCGTCAGGCTTTCTGTTACATTTGGAGCTGAACATTTGGATTAACGTCGTATCACTGTATTGTGCCATGATTTCAAGCTAAAACATTCAGTGTTTTTTTTCTAAGGAAGGATCTGAAGAGTAGTATCATTCCAGCTATGTGAACACTATCCTAATCATTGAGGAACCAGGGATGGCAATTTTAGTGGCCTAGCTAGTTTCCCAAACTATTTAGCACTTGTAAAAGGAAAAGCTAAGGCTTGTTATGGGTGTAAAACCAAAAAGGGATTAAGAATATTTCTCAGGCTTAATGCACTGTAATTTTATTATTTCCTTAAATATGATCTGAGAGAAAAACTGATGAAAGGTTTGTTTGAAATCATTGCTTTAGACAGGCTTATCTCTGGATTTGGACTGGCATATCAAAGACAGCAGGCTCTACATGGGCCTGTGGTGAAGAGGAGAAAAATGTCCCAGCCAATAATTAATCTAACTGCAGTAAATAGTACAGAATGTTAATCCTCCTACTTCAAATACACTGATTGCCTGACTTCCTGCTGAAAGCCCTTACATTTCTTCTGGACATGTGAATCAGTAGGGATTGTTTATGGAGTAAACATCCTCAAGTGAAAATAAAGGGTCTTAGGACCTCACATAGGCTGTGGGGCACAAACAGTATCTTCTCCTTGTGTGTACACTCCAAGCTAATGCAGATACACGTGGTGGAAACAGCCTAATTTCTGAATGGATAAAAAGCTGAACGTCAGCATGTTGTAGTGATTTGCAAAGATTGGTAGTTCTCAAAAAGTTACAAACTCCCGACTGACAGAATTAGCACAAATCCTCCTCCTGCCTATGCTGGCACGATCTGTGGACTTGGTTTCAAGCCTGTGACTACTGGCACACTTCAAAGCATGCCTGCAGTCCAATTTAGCTTACATCTTAATGTGATTTCATGGAAGTGGAGAGGAGTTAATGTCTGGCTTCCATCAGTCATGTGAGGAGGGGGAGGTGTCGAATGGGGCCAACCTCGCGTGGTTTTCAGGCTGTGCCGTCCAGTTTTACAGATTGCTTTTGGCAGAGGATGTTAGCACACAAGTAAACAGGTAATTTTTGAGATGAATGATGTTATAAAGGACGGACATGAATTCTGGGTATATTCACTTTGTATCATCATGTTGCTGCTTAAGGCTATTGATAGATTGGAAATAAAATTTGCAGTCGGGGTCATGTAAATTAATTCTAGCAGTGATAGCAAAATACCTGGCTATTTTACTGAAATTCAGCAGTCATTTCATTACCTGCAGACTTTCTTCCATGTAATCTGTAAAATAACTTGTAGTAGTGCCTTGATTCAGTAGAACATGAGCATATGATTTTAATTTTCAAGAGTTACTTTAATATGATCAACCTCCAGGCATTCTAGGCAAGAGCTTAACTTTAGGCATGTGCTTAAGCCCATTGTTGTGCCATGTCTGCCCTGATTTCACTCACTGCAAGTCTTAGACTTGATCTCACTCTCCTTTCCACAGAGTGCAGAGAGGAGGAGCTCCACTGAAAACAGAGGGATGAGGGAGGTGTAAAACTCAGCAAAATAAAAAGTCCATCCTGGAGACACTGCGAAAACATCTCGGAAGTGACCACAGGCCTTTGTTGTCTGTTTCCTAGTAATGTATGAAAATTAACCATTGACATGATTTTGTGAGTTGCCAGTGGATGATCTATAACATCCACTATGATTTTTTTCATAATTCAATATTTTGTACTGTTAAATGGCTCTGCCTTCACCATCTTCAGGCATCAGCATGTTGGACCTTCCTGGGTCTGAGCACTTGCTTTCATACTCTGAATGTCAATTTTATGCAAGATTGGAATATTTTCTTAAAAAATTGTGATTGCGTTTCTGTACTACGCAAACAATTGTTTTCCCAGAATATCACTGAAGTTCAAGGGGAAAAATAAATTACATTAAATAATCCTTATTTACTGCTGACTGTGGGATATATTTCCTCTGTAATGCACTAATTGGCTACATTTTGTGCTTTGCAAAACAAAATGAAACCCGAACAAAAAAACAAAATAAAACAAAAAAAAGGAGAAGGGATCAAATATATACTTTTTAGGTTAAAATATTCATAAAAACAAACTTTATCTCAGAAATATTCCGAGATACATAAAATAGAAGAAAATTAAATGAGTCTTTAGTCACAAAATGTACTACATCCCGCGATACTAGATTCAATTAATTTAATAAAATATAATATACATATAGATTCTGCACATTGTATTGCTTTTACCTAAGCAGAACATATGCTTAAGTAAGCGTGATATAGGTTAACCACTCTTTTAACCAGCTGGTTCTTTAATCTTTCTTTGGAAATTTTTTACCCAGTGCCATTTTGGAGTACAGAGTTTTTAAATTTTTTTTTTTTCTATTACATGAAAGGAAGAAGACATTTGGCACCAACAGAAAAGTAACTCAGGGGTCCATTTCAGTCTGATCAAAGGAAAAGCTAGGAAGTGTCAACAAGTCTTTCTTTGGGGTAGGAGATGTTGACATACTGTCTGGAAGCAGCGAATCCCCTATATCCATTGAATCCTTGGACTCACAGGATGGAGCACGCCTCCTCAAGCAAACGTCTCCACTGGCAGGTGAGATGCTGTGGGGTGCTCTAGGTACCAAACTCTGCCTGTCAGGTGGATCTATAGATATACAGGGAGGGCTCAGTTTCTTCTTTTGTCGTGTACCTTGCAAGCATTCCATTTCACTGACCACCTGACTTATAAAGCCAGAGGAGCTGGATGTGGAATGGTGCTGAGGGCTGTTTTCTATGGAACAAATCTCTATTGAATGTCTCCTTTGATCATCTAACCAAGAGGGCGGTTTTTTTAGCAGACCCTGGGTGTCTACACTGTGGTATTTCTTCAGGTCCTTCAGTATCACGTTGCCGGTATTGCCCACGTTCCTCTTAGGTGTGAGAGGCTGACCCTCCGAACAGGCACTCGAGGCTGTGCAAGTTTCTGAAGTGAAAGGCTCTGAGGAGCTGTTGATTTCAGATACTTCTTGGTCCACTGAATCTTCAGGGGTCTCCTGATACGAGTCTGCACAAGCACAGGATGCTGGTGCCTGCTTTGAAATATTATACTGATTGTGGGAATGCTGCTGCGTATGGACGCTTGCCCGACTCCAGGCAGCCAACTCATTCACTTCTGAGGGTATCAGAGCCACTGGTGACTCCTCCTTGGGCACAGTGGGAACATTTGGGTCAGAGAGTTCACTCACCTCGGTGTGGAGATTCTCCTTGCTATCCAGAGAGTCGTTCCTTATAGCCATCTGTATCAGAGCGCAGAGGGATTGGGGAGGAGAGGAGTTGCCAGGTGAGAGAGACAGACCAAACAAAGGTTAGTACAGGCAAGGCACAGCATTTACAGGGCACTCAGCTCTGCTGAGATCCCTCAGCACAGACCCATTGACCCATCAGCACAGACCCACAGACCCAACACAACAACTTGTGTTCTGGGTTCTACCAATTCCCATTGTCAGGGATCTGTGGGTTTGTCCCTGTGCGACAGCCCTTCACTCTTCCTAAATGGTTGACCTTTGGCTTTCCCCTCTAAGGATGGAGGGCTGCAAAACCAGAATGCCCCCACCCAAACTTACTCATGTTCTTGTTATGCAAAGAATGAAGGTTTACAGCAAAGCCCTCGATAATTTCAGCAGCCCAGGTGTGAGCAGGAGAGAAAGATGTGCAAGTGAGCCTGTGTATTCCCTTCTCTAGCTCAGGTGATGCTGAGGACCTGGAATAGGATCCCCAGAGCCAGTAACACCAGAGCAACCCCACTGTGGGCCAGCATCAAGGCAACAGCCTGTCCCTGGCTTTGGTCCCTAGCCTGGAGCCACGACTCTGCATCATCTTATGGCAGGAGCTGGAAACACGGGAGTCCAAAGCTGGACTAATAATAATCCGTAATTATTTCAATTCATTCTGATGCTTAAGTTCAGGCTTCCTAAGGCACATTTTGCCTTGGCTGACTGGAATCTTACGCAGCATCAGTGCCCTCTGGCAGAGGGAACCTTGGGCATGTTTTCAAGGGTTTGCCTTTTCATTTGTCAAAAGGCCTTGTCAAAAGGCTTTATAAATCAGCCACATTAACTGGCTCTTAAAGGCAGAGTATCCGCTTGAGAACACTTCTAATTGATCTTAACAAAAATATTCACAGGAAAATTGGGAAGAAACTAGTACACCTGATCCCAATCCTTTAGAAAACTGCAAGGAGACAAAATGATTCAATTCCTCATGCTAAGGAATATTTTTGT
The DNA here is from genome assembly GCF_031753505.1 of Anomalospiza imberbis. Lineage (NCBI taxonomy): Eukaryota > Metazoa > Chordata > Aves > Passeriformes > Viduidae > Anomalospiza > Anomalospiza imberbis. Next base: position 9,109,707 of record NC_089699.1, on the reverse strand, counting down.
GACAAATCACCCCAAAATGATCATACGCTTTTTATAAATATTGTCCCACAAGGATCATTTGAGCCAAATGATCTCTATCCAGCAAAGCTCTCATCAGCTGCAGTGTGTCCATGTGTGCACAGAAACACCATAGTCTATTGTAGCATCTGCACATTGCACTCCCTTTGTCAATGGGGACAGCTCAGAGAATGTTTAATATGGCAAACAATCTCATCCGGTGCTGATGAACCCTTTCTAGTTAAAATTTCACATCATAATGCTGGCAACTAATCAGTCAGGAGTGAGGTTATTCTGGTCTCCTCAGCACCAGTAGTTTTAATGAGTATTTGGGAGAAGAAGTCATGTTCATATCCTGAAAAGAGACACAGACCACACAGAAGTCGAATACAGAAGCAAAAAGTAATTGTTGTCATTACTTTTGCTTGCACACCAACCTGTGTTGCACACCACGACAGTATTAGTCACCACCAGCTCTTTCTTTCTCTATGATACAGGCATCTGTGGTTGTTGTTAGTAGTAATAGTACAAATGTTTTACTGGTTTTAATGGTTTGTTTGAAAAATAAAAGGACCCTCTGCCATCTCAGAGGGGTGTACACCTGTAGCAGCCACAGCTTGGTGTGGGCTACACCTTTGATACACAGTCCTGGAACTACAAAATCAATATAGGTTTAATTTCAGGTAGAATTCCTCTGGAGAAAAGCCTTTGTGCCATGCACTGCCAAGGAGTGCAATCCTCAGCAGGAATGTTCTCCCAAAGCATCCGATCCACTCATCTTCCTCTGCAAGTGCATCGCTAATTGTCAAACATTCCGGAGTCTAAACTGGACGTTACTGTGGGGGCTGTGCTTGCTCTCCAGCACTCTGGAGGGAAAGGGAGGTTAAACACACAGGTTTTAATGCTCAGGGAAAGTGCAAGGACCAGGTATGTGATGGACAAGGTTTATCTATTTTGGATTCAGGAGAGGAGATGGCATGAGGGGAAGGGAAGGGAAGGGAAGGGAAGGGAAGGGAAGGGAAAGGGAAAGAGAAAGGGAAAGGAGAAGGAGAAGGAGAAGGAGAAGGAAAAGGAAGAGGAAGAGGAAGAGGAAGAGGAAGAGGAAGAGGAAGAGGAAGAGGAAGAGGAAGAGGAAGAGGAAGATGAAGAGGAAGAGGAAGAGGAAGAGGAAGAGGAAGAGGAAAAAAAAAAAGCCAAATCAGAATTGCATGCAGTATATGTAAAGATAAGGATAAATGGGTACTGAAAACCAAACTGCTTTGCCAGTTTAGGCTGTTCGATGTGCTAGTGAGACACTAGTGGTAGCAATAAAAAGGAGTCAAGTAGAGAGCACTTGAGCAAACAGAAGTGCTGGGGCTGTAAAGGGAATTTTGCCTCTTAAAGGACCAAGTTTCCCAGTGTCTGGCCATCTAGATTGCAATTAACAATAACAGCAATATCACCAGAACAACTTCACTGCTCCCGTTAGCCAGACTGGGAGCTCCTTGCTGCTCAGGAGCCTGCCCAAGGCAACCCCTCATGGGTTTGCCCACGGACTAGATCTGCTCACTGCCACAAAACTCTTTGCTCTTTGATCTGTCACTCCAAGAGCATGTTCATGTCACTGCATGAGCAGGGACAAGGAGGAAAGGAGGGCAATAAATTGACTTAAACATATGAAAGAGTCTACAAAAAGAAGCCGTCAAAGATGTGAACAAAATTAGACTGGAGAAGATGGCTAACATGGTAACTTATTCCGGCTAGATTGCTTCAAAAGGATGGGTCTGTTATTCATTAGAAAGCAAGAGAGAGTGGTTATGAACTGGAATCATGACATCAATTAGTTTCCCCATTAGTGGTGATTGGGATAGCTGGCCAACCCCATGCAAATGAATACATGTAAGGAATTTCTTATGTCAATTTAGTATTACAGACTAATGTAATTGTTAACCTTGGTACTTCACATCCATTTTTAGAGCTTAATGAATCAACTGTCTAATTTGTCAATGTTGATTAAAATATTAAAGAAATGAGACTATTTTTATATGGGAAATAAATTGCTTTTGAAAAATAGAACTGATCACCTTTGTGTATGTAAAATCAGGCATGGAAATACTGAATAAAGCAGAAGTTTTGAATCAGATGTGCTTCTGGTCCCGGTTCAGCTGCACAATCATTGAAATGTCCTTAAAAATGTGAGTGAAGCACAAGTTTAAGTATTTTACTAAAAAAAGATAAGTCTAAACTTATGCTTCCAATCAACCAGACTGGAATCTTTGATTAGATCCCTTAGATCTTTGATTGAATCAGGATTTAAATCAATGCCAGGCAAAAAACAGAGATAAAACTGGCTGGAAAATAGAACATGTTCTGCTGTGCATAAAGTCAAACTTTTTAAAAGCTCACAGTTGATGGAAAAATATTTTAATTTTCTATTCTCACTGTAAAACCAGTATACTTCTCATGATGGTTTTGCATATGAGATAACCAATTTCCATGAAACACTTCTCCTCTTTTGGAAAACCAGAGGATTCAGAGGAGGGGTGGCCCGGGATGGAGCCTGCAGTTCTTGTGTCCTTTCAAGCACCAAAAAAATCACAGCAGTTAAGAATGAGTTCCTCAACCCCAACGAGCCCCTGGGGAGCATTTGGCTGCATTTATGAAGAGGATTAAAAAAAAAAATAAGGTGCTAACAAGATGGAGAACTTCTAGGCATGTTGCCAAAGGACATGATACTCATCATGCATGTTCTTAGGAGACTCCTGGATGGCTTTCAGATCAAAAACCACCAACCATTTTGTTATTTCTGTAGGAGAGTTCTCTGGAGATTTCTCAGTGAATCCCTCCTTGAATTTAAAGCATGGTTAACCAGGAAATGCATCAATATAAAAGCCCAGCAGGTTTATGATCATAACTCTGCTTACCTGTCTGCGGAGCAGCCTTTCAGCAGAAGGGGAGTGTACCTGCTGGGAGATCCGGGGCTTGCTCTCCCCCACCAAATGGTTGTGAGCTCTTGCATGGTGGAAATGGTCCTTTGGGATTTGCAGGAGGGAGCTGGTGTCTGCTGGCTGCGACTGCACCGATGCCTTTGAACCTTGCAAGGGGGAGAGGAGGCAGAAATGGGACATGTTCATCCAAGGGTTGTGTCCCAACCTCAGTGACCTCCCAGGGGAAACTGCTCTGCTGCATCTTGGATCAGATAGGCACAGCAAAACCACTGAATTCAGCAACTGGCTTTCCAGAACTGGGAAAAAAACTCCCATCTACTAATAAATTACTCCAGCATTGTCTATTATTTCATTTTTCTTGGCATTTTCCCCTGATACAACTGGGACTAGCTCCTGTTGAGAACAGAAGACAAGGAACTACAAGTTCATCTGACCTGGCAATTCCTGCATCCTTGCTTTTGGGCCAATAACTATGCAGGCAGCCTCACTTCTGAGCACTGCAAACATCTGACTTTAAAAGGCTCTAGAAGGTGTCTCCATGCCTGAGCCTGCTTGGAGACCAGCTGCTGGGATTTCCAAACCAGCATGCATACACTGGAAATGAAGTGAAAGGGAAGAGCACCTGGCAGCTCTCAAGGCTGGTTTTACAAAGCCTCCCAGAAGAAGGAAACATACTCTCCAGCCTCTTTGTGACCCTTCGTGGTTGCTGGCCACAGCTTCTAAGAGGTTTGAAACTCTGTGTGCTCCCCTCACACACAGGCTCAATGTTTTTCAAAACAATTCATTTAATCTGGACCGCATCCCAGAGAATCTCATTTGTCCTGGAATCTTTCCCAGAGCAACAGCCCCATTACCAAGGAGTATTCAAACAAATGCCTCCTGCAAGTGCCAGTGTTTCTGACAACAAAACCTTCTCAGCTTGAAATATTATGGTTTGGTTGTGGTGATTTATTAGAGGCGCCTGGCACCCCTTGCTGTCTTCACTGCACTCTAAATTATTACAAACTGTAATATGGTGGCAGTGACTCCCCCACCCTGAAAAGCAGTGACATTGTAGGTGCAAGAGGACAGTGATACATCAGAATCTGGGGACCTTACACACCTCCCAGCACTGTGGCCTGCTTAAGATGATTGGAATTTCACCAGCAGGGGAAAAACAGAAAAGGTTTAATTGCTTAATGTGGTTATAAGACATCAGCTTTACCTCTCCAAAGTATTTCTGCTACATCTCAGTGGAACAGTTGTTCCTGTGGATGTACAAGGGTGCAATGCCTGTACCCAGAAAGCCGGGGCTGTCAGATAGGGCTATTCATGTTCTCCAAACTGAAGCTGGGAAGTGAAATTTTGAAAAAGAAGGGAATCATAAATTACCTAGTCCCTTACTGATGTAGTTTTTGTTCAAGACAGTGCAAATACATCCCAATTAAGGGTCAACAATGAAGCACTGGAAATTCCCTCTGCAGCAAACATGATTCTTCCATGTGGTCAGGAATTTCATGACTGTTACAGAGACCCATAAATTCTAGCTCAACTGAAGGTAATGGGAGATTTGCTATTGCTTTCAATGGGATTTTAGCTGCACCATTAGCATTATGTGCAAACAGTTTCTTCAAAACACCACTCTTGACCTTGAAGATTGTGTATTGTGGCAGAGATTTCTCACAACACCAGATTCATTTTCCTTCCTTGTGCCCACTTTTTTTTTGCTTCTGTTCAACAGTTGCTATTCATCCAAATTCTTATTACTATGCAAATTTCAACATCTTATTTCTAATCTGTTCAAATCTCCTACCATTCTGAACACTGCTGAAATTATGTTTTGCTTAGAGGCTTTCAAATGGCAATGCTTGTAAAAACTTCCCTGTCTTACTGGTGACAAATTTCTAAAATGATGGCATGTACAGACAAATTAAAGGTGGCTCCATTCACTTCCCAGCCCCAGGTAACCCCTGGCAGGCAGAAGAACTGGGGCCACAGGGACAAGCCCTGGGAGGCAGCTGCAAGCACAGGGACAGAGGTGCAGGCAGGGAGAGCCCTCCCTGTACCTAAGAATATCTCTGAATTTAGCTCCAAGATGTATATCCCAACCATGCACACTGGGAAGAACAATTCCACACTCTCTCATTTTCCCATTCATCTCACACCAACATGTCTCTCAATTCATATTTATGTTCATTTTACAGGCATTTAGAGACACCTTCTTCCCATCTTTCATAGATGTTCCCAGACAGAGCTTCCAAACAGGTACTGCTGTAAAATACAGACAGGAGGAAATATTTCTCTACTGGGATTTCTCCTCTGGGGCCCGGTGGGACAGATGGAGACCAGGCTGTAGGGACTGTAACCTTAGGGAACCAGGCAGGAGACAATCAGTGTTGAGCCAGGCCACTGTCACATTGCCAAAAAATTCTGAAGAAAGGAGTTATCTTAAACAGGGCTTTGTAAATTGTGGAGGGTCTTTACAAAAAAACTGTGGAGTCTTTTCACAGCTGTTCCACGGGTCTAGACACATGACTGGAAACTCGTGGCAATTTTCCCCTTGCTGCTGAAGAGCTTGGGAAACCACAACTCTTGGAATACCCTACTCTTGTCCCAGCTGAGAGACGTGTACCTGACTGGGACTTGTGATGTGCCGGTTTCCTGTCGCCCAGGGAGGCAGGGCTGGGGCTGGAGTAGGGTGGCTGGAACATGTAGCTGTCATTTGGCAAGGAGTGGGTGCGTCCCACCGAGGGCTTCCTCACGCTCAGCAGGTCCTTGCTGGGAGACAGGGTCAGCGTGTCGTCCTTGGAGCGGAGATCAGCCTGAGGGGAAGAAAAATGTGAGGAAGGCAGGTGTGGGAGGGTGGGAAAGAGGAGAAGTGCCCAGAAACACGCGCGACAGCCATTGCAACCAGGATGGCATGATGGGCATGCACAGGGTGCACGAATGGATCTATCAGGGAGCCATCCCCCTTCGTTGGGGTTGTCAATAAACTCTCACACAATGGATCACAGAAACAGGAAGCCACAACGTAGGAATAAACCATGACTATTTCAGAGATATGCAAAGAAGGCATCATGCCTCAAGGCCAGCAAAGGTCACATGCTTAGCAGAACTTTGACTCTCCCTAGGTGCCCTCATCAGCAAGGCAGGCTTTTGCAAAGGTGAGTAGTTTCCTCTTCTGATAATAAAAGAAAGAAAAACAAACAAAAGAACCCCAACTCAAATGCAAAAACTAGTTTATAAAAAATAATATTTTCTGTTCTGGCTCACAGCAGAATTTTATTGGATTTTCTTCTCACATAATGAATAACTAAACCTATTTTATTGAAAAGGATATCTAAACCTACTGCTTCAGGGTGAAAGCCATTCTCTAATTAGAAGGGATCTAATGCAAGCAAGGGTTACTGTGTATATGTTGACTGTGGAATTTTTACAGCCAAAGAGACTCTTGGAATGGGCAGCCCCAAAGGCAATATTGAATGGATTCAGATCTGATTTCATAAGAAAATATCTCCATCCCAGAAATGTTCTTGGGTGTTATTATCTTGGAGAGTATTAGCAAAAACTGAAGAAAAGTCATCTTCACAGTGTATTTCTAATGAAACAATTATTTAATTGTTAAAATGTCTCAAGTGGAAAACACAGGAGTATGTTTGTGCCACTGTAGACTAGTACAGTATTTGGCTGATCATTTTGGGAAAACTTTAGGTCTTATTTTCAGAAAATTTTTCCCTTCATTCAGTGCATTACAGGTTTTCTGGAATCAACACAGATTTTTTTGATCTCAATTTTATCCTCCAGTCATAAAAATAAAATTTCACTATGGCATTTATTTGCACAAGAAACAGGATGAGATTAAAAGGAATTTGCAAAAAGGAAAAAAAAAGAGGAAAAAAAGAAGAAAAGACGGGGAAGAGAAAAAAGAAAAGGAGATCACCATTGCAAATTTAATGAACAAAACAGGTCTGCATTGCCACACAGCATTTGTTTCAGTCCTTGGGAAACTGCTGATTTGGAGCCTGGACACAGACTAGATAAGGGAGACTGCAATCTCCTGATACAGCTCGGGGAAGGAGAGCAAGACCTGTGCTAGTAAAGCTGGGAGTTTGGATTTGGGAACCTCTCTGTCCCTCCCTGCCTTCCCCTTCTACCCACTTCATGCTGCTTTGCTGTCATACTACTGAGCTTAAAGCAGAAAAGGTAGCCTGAAACCGGAGATCTCAAACTCAGACCCATGGGAATCTGAACATGAGAACTTGGATTTGAGACCCCATCCAAATCCAACCTTCAGTGAACTTTTAGGTTTGTTGACCGGATCCAATATGGGCTATTTCCACTTTTGGATCATCTTGGGAGAAATCTCATGAGTGAAATTCATGAAAACCATTGAAAATGGCTGTAAAATGATCTTCCCAGGTCAGGCTACAGAGCAGTGGGAGCACATGACTTTTTGGTTCAGTGGTACTTTTGAAAAACACGTTGTTTTGGCTTGACTGAAAATCAAATCCAAGTTATCCTTGAACAAAAAAAAAAAAAAAAAAAAATCAAAAAAACAAACCAAAAAAACAAAACCAAAACCAATACAAAACCAAAAACCAAATCAAACCAACAAAAAAATCCCCAATCCAGATATTTTTCAATTAAAGCCACATCTAAATGAAGTGTAAAAATATTGCATTTAGAAGAGATTTCAATGAAAGCTTGCAGTCCTTCAGGGGTTTGGGCAACTGTTGCCACCAAACACTTTTTTGGTATTGACAAAAATTCACAAAACCCTTTGTTCAATACAGTTTTGCTTTTTTTTTGGAGAGGGGAGAAAAAACATCTTTCCTGGCTGTACCTTTGAGACTTTGCAGTGCTGTCAAACAAAGCTGTCTAATCTGATTGAAAACTAGGAGGGTTTCTCCTCTGTCCAACTCTCCATACTAATTGTGAAACAAAAAGCCTCGTACAAAAAGTAAAACAGAGTTTACAAAATCTTTTGTACAGGATGCCATGAAGCATGATGGGAAATATTGTCACGGTTTAAGAGATTTTTCTCAAATAAGTGCTAATTAAGATGACAGTCAACTAATATGGCAGAAAATTTATGAACAACACAAACATTCAAAGGTAGGTACATGAACAACAACAAAGAAAACAAGAATGATTTAAAAAATTGGGAAAGGAGTTATGTCTGTTTTACAGCAGAAAAAAAGCACTTGACTGCTACACAGCTAAAAATGTCTAATGTTTCAAAGAGGAGATGGTGAAGGCAGGGTTCAAAATACTGGTTATGTCAGTCAAAAAAACATGGAATAGTATTTTTTTTTTTTTCCAGCATAGTGACTGCTAGAAAGAATTTGCAAAACAAGTATCATGTTGGAGAGATCCCCATTTGATATTTGTACAAGAAACAGTCTGGCATCAATCATGCAAAAAGCCTTGTGTTGCCTGTGTTCACAATGACAAAAATCCACTCCAAACCGAAGTGTTGGGGCTGGGCTGACCCTTCAGCAGAGGACATGGGTCATTAGCTCATGGGTGTCTCTTCACACGGTATCACTGATTTGTTTCAGATGAGGAGGAAATTTCAACCTTGATGCTTTCCAAAGCCTTTTTTTTTTTTTTTTTACTACTAATTTTACTTGTAGAAAACACACTGTTTATACATAAGACACCAAAAGAAAAATTGAAATAACCACTCATTCCTTGCAAGGAGCCAAGATTGTGGACAAGAGTGACAAAACCCAGGACCTAATAGCATTAAGGACAGCATCCTGTTCAGGGAAGAGGTTGGTGCTATTTGAGAAGGGGCTGGAACTGGAAATGCCAATAGGCAGGTGCAGAGAGATGGGAGCAGTATTTCGAACCCTGTAAACATCAGACTACACAGCGACCAGTGTATGTACATTGCTTTCCAGAGCATTAAGTAAGTGTGTGTTAATGTCATCAGGAAAAGAGTCATCCGTCAGAGCTAAGGACCAGGACTTTTCAGAGAGAATATCTGACGTCAGAGATAGAGCCTCCATCTCAGCTAGAGGGATCTAAAGGGAGAAATGATTAAACATAAGAAACCAGGACACAAATCTTTTGGAAAAGAAAATTAAAAAAAGAAAAAAAAAGTATCATAATCTAAATACTTCTAGACACTAAAGCAATATCCCTGCAGTGGGAGAAGCTACATCATGCACATTGTTACCAGGGACAGAACATTAAAGAAATTAAATATAATGAAGAAATTAAAAAAGGAGTGGGACATTCATACTTCAGTGCTTACCAAGGATCTGGGAGGGGGTTTAAAACCATACACTAATGTTAGCCTTGTATTTTGCTATTGTTCTGTCTATATGATAAAGCAAAAGTAACACTGCTGTCATAATAGAGAGATTCATCCTTTTGGCTGTGATCAAATACAAGTGGTTTCAAAATCTGATTTCTCTGAAGTTGTTCCCCCCCAATAACCATCCTGGTTTCTAAGATAAACGTATTTAATCTCCAAAGATTCCCCAACAACTAAACCATCTTTTCAGGTGGGGTATGGAGTGTGCCTTTCCCTGTGCCACAGGAAGGCTGCAGGGACCACCCCCCCACCCCCAAAAGGCAGGTGGGACCATAATTCATTTTCTCACAGATAAAAGGGCATTAGGAGAAACTTAAAACTTAATTGTGGTCAGCAAACACCTTCCTGGTGGTTTCAACTCTTTTTGGCTGGCTATAGAGCCTCCAGTGACACCAATAACTGACCTACTACAACAGCCAACTGCATCTTTCAGCCACCAGATGCCCCTCAGGCCTGGCCCCAGCTGTCTCCTCTGGCACTGAGAAATCCTGACTCGGGAATTGGCTCTACACAGCCTCACTCCTGTTTTCATGCATCTTGTATGAATGGATCCCCACTGAAGACATTCAAACAATCTATAAATGCCCTTATCAAGTCATTGATGAAGCTCTCTCCCTAGACACAGAGGTCATTTTATAAGAAATGTGAAAATGTCGCTTCAGATTTCAGAGGAAAAAGAGGGGGGAAAGGGGACAGCAGCATCTCCCCCAGAGCAGCAGCTCTGCTGCCAGGCACTGTAGGAGGGGGTGTCTGCCCTGCAGCAGGCTCAGTTCTCCAGATCCCCTCCCTGGATACAGTGCTCGTGATACCAGGAATGGCATTTCATCAGGTAACGTCCAAACCCAGCTCATGCTCACAGGGGCTGCCTGCTCTGGGCTAGTCCCAAGTGTTTCCTTTTCAGTTCTCACTGTGCATTTTTTTGCCATCCTCTTTGCTTGAAAAGTCTTTCAGCAGCAATAAATCTTCCAAGAGAAAACAGAGAGGCCCAGATCTCTTGCATTGAAGTTGTCAAAGGACTCGGTTTTCTCACTCTTAGAAATGGCAGCCACAGGATGGAACAAACCCAGCGATGAGTGAGCCTGGAGAGGCTCAAAATTCAGCTGAGATAAGTAAGAGGGTTGGACTCCTCTCATCTAACCTCGGCTTTGATATCTCTTCTAGCACACTTATCTGCTGGCAATGGATGAGAGAGATGATTTGGAGCCCCTGATTTAATATGAGGCTCCCCTAAAAGGCATCACTGTGAAGGCTGCCAGCCTAAGGACAGGAATCCCTAAGAGGGACCCACCAACCAGAGCCAGGAAAAAGCTGTGCAGGAGCGTGGTGGGCTCCAGCAGCTCCTGCCTGCTGAAGCTGCCTTGCTGGGAGTTGCTATTAATCAGATTGCTTTCAGCAAGTCTCAGCACTGCTCTAAATTCCTGAATTGCCTGAGAACATGACAAATGGTGTGAACAGAAAAGCCAAAATGTAAACAAAACATCACCCCACTTCAGCCTTCCCAAACCCAAAATTGAGTTTGAAGCTGTCAAAACATTTTGTTGGAAACATCCAACTGATTTAGACCAGTTTTAATTATAGATGGGGGGGGGTGGGAGTGGGGGGGAAGCTTAAATTTTTAAAGAAAAAGCCATTGCAAACTGGAATGCTATATTTTTTCATTACAGTAATGTCAAAACAAACCCATTTTTTTTTTGCTGCAGCAGCACTTTCTGGTGAAAAATGTTGTGACAAAAAATTTTCAACCAGCTCTCACTGAGTTTCCTACTGACCCTCTGCCTTCCCTGCCAAAGCTACTGTCTCTATTCCTCTGGCAATTATTAGAGACAACCACTTCCTATATCTTAATAGACTCTAGGATGCAATATGGAGTAATCAGAGGGAGACATGTAATCCTGCTATATAAAGATCTGCAGTAGGATTTCATTTTACCTAAGCTTGTTCCTTTCCTCTAATGAACCATCAAAAGTTGGGTAATTTAGAGTGTCAGTGAGCTCATAAACAAGCACACTGATTTAACGAGAAGACTTCTGCTATTTTTAGCTGGGGTGGGGGGAAATAGATCAAGAAATATGGAATTTGCTCAACTCCAACTGCAGCAAAAAATAGGTGTGCTTGAATTATTATTATGGTCACTGCTGTGTTTTAGGGAAAATATTTGCTCTAAAGAATAGCTCACTTTAAAAAGTAGGTATTTTATTCTAGGAAGTAAATGGACTAATTTTAAACAAGCACTGTCTGCTTGAGAAAGCACTGGAGCACACAGTTACTTCTGTGCATCATTAAGGGCGGCCTCCCCTCCTAAATTCACTAGATCAGAGATGAGGATCTAGTTTACAGTGACCCATTTGCAAGAAGCCTCTTTAGGAAAACCCTTCAAAACTGGATTTTCATGCAGTACAAGTAGGCACAGAACACAGAGATCATTTGATGAACCCCAGCATCTCAGGCTCTGCTCTGAGAAAACCTCACACTGCAGGCTCTGCAGACATGCCCTGACATTGCTGTGGGGCCCTGCTTAGGAGCAGGAAGCCAAATATAAGGACCTCACTGAAGGATGGAGATGGAATTTTGTGCATTTCCCCTCTAACACCTATGAACTGTAAATCCCAATGAAAAACTTCTCACTGGGTTGACAAGGGAAAGTCCGAGCATGTTCTCTTTCTCTTCCATTGATATACAACATCATCTACTCCCACAGAAAAAGCCAAAGTGACTTATGCTTCCAAATTCCTGTGACTGCATTACATAAAGAACTTTAACTTGCTATTAAAGGTCTCAGTCAAATTGAGTTTGGATGGAGACTTTGCAGGAAATTAGGATATTAACCTGGTTCTCAGAGTTGTAATATTCGGGAGCTGGGAGGGCATAATGATGGCACACAGAGCCTGACAGGTTGTCCATCAGCTTCAGCTCTCCTTCCAGAGATTCCTGGATCAGCAGTGATATGGTATCAAACAAGTGTCTTTCCTAGGAAGGGTGGTGTATAGCATGCAGAGAGAGAGGAGAGCAAGCCAAAAGGAGAGGAGGAAAAAGGCGAGGGACAGAGACAGAGAGAAAATAAGGACAGCATATCAAACCCAATGAACAAAATGAGAGAAAAAAGTAGAAGGGGAAAAAAGAAGGTGGAAACGTTCAAGGAGAACAGCAGCAACAGGAACAATGGGATAGGAGAAAAGGAGAGAGAACAGTGCAGTAATATCACAGTGAGCAGAGACAGCTTTCCCAGACATTACAAGAGATGGAGCGATGGCAGCTGCCCCGAGACCATGGCTGCTCCCACCCGGGGCCCTCCTTGGGGACAATCTCCCTCTCAGCAAACATGGCCAGTCATTTCTGGGGGCTGAGCAGAATTTTTCCATTGGTGCTGTCAACTTCAACAGGGCACTTCTTGCTGCAAGGCTTCTACACACACGGTCCACACTTTTGAGCTGCAGGACCTAATACCTGACACCTAAATCCATATCCAGATGGCACAGAAATTAAAATAACATGACTGAAGAGAAGCTGAGTGTCCTGTCCATGGAAGCTGCAGCTGAGCGGGGATGGACACGTGTCAGGTCACTAATTCATTTGCCAGACATGGGCTGCGGTGCCCCCGGTGTTCTGGCCAATGATGTCAAACCAGCTGGCCACAGCACTGGGGTTGTACAGAGCAGGGTTTGGCTTTTGCAGGCAGCAGGGGATTGATTTCAGGGTGCACCTTCCATGTAGGGAATGCCCAATGCATACAATGAGATGAGGACCAGCACTACAGTCAACAGCACACAGTGCAAAAATCCCAGGAAAGAGGCAAGCAAAAGAGCATGCTGTCCTTGCAGGGCTGTGTCCTGGGAATTGTATTCCTCTGCTATCAAGCTCAAGCATCAGATTTGTCCTGAAGATTTTGGTTGGGAAAATAAATAGTCAGAATAAGATCTCCTGGAGGTTTTTGAGGCTTCTGTCTGAGGGAAAGAGCAAGAAACACACTCTGAAGGTTATGACTGGAATAAACCCTTTCCCAGGCCGCCTTTAGAGAGGGTGGGTTTAACAGACTGCAGAGTGAGGGTATCATTCTGACTGATTTGTCTCACAGTTTTGCAATTTCTCTTTTTTGCCAGTTTCAGTCCTGGTGCAGGACAACACAGCTGAGGACATGCTAGTAGTCTGCTCAACACATACAGCACCAGTTGGGATGTATTGTTTCTTCCTAGAGGACGTAGTAAATCTGGATTTCCCCACAGGGCCCTGAACTCCTTTTTCCTGAGCCAAAGAGCAGCTTTGGATTCCATCTCAGACATCAGAGATTCTAATGGCACCACAAATTTCCAGTAGCTTAGGAACTGAAACAAAGATTAAGCGGGGATTTACTCTCTTTCACCCTTGGACTAAAAATCATAAATGAGTTTTTCATGCATTAGAATATGCATTAGTCCACCCCAGGCTGTGGCCAAGACATGATGTTGTGAAATCATGATGTAATCAAAGTTAATGAGGTCTGCATAGAGTTTAACCCAATTTGCAATCAGCTAAGACTAAAAAAAGGCTGGACTGTATTTCCTGAGTAATTTCAGCTCAGTGACCTCCCAAATAACTTGTCTGTGGCTTGATCTCACCTCTTATTCCTCAAACTGAGTCTTCATCCAAAAACTGTGCTTTAGGGAGACATGGTGCAGCTTGTAGCAGCTCCCACATTACAGCCATTCTTCTGCTAGTGGGAGTTCTGCCACCAGCTCTGGTGAGCTCAGGTTTGAGTCTCCTCTGGATTATTCTATTGTTAAAAGAATCTTTTCTTTCAAGCCTGACTGTGGGGATGGTTTTTAAATTGAGGTTACATAAAACAAATTTAATACTGAAGCAAAGATTAGCCTAGTTTCATTCCTCTTTTATGTTGTGGTTCATGGTCTGTATTAGAAAAGCAAACAAATTACGCTCATGATTTTGCTATCACAAAGGACCAGTCAAAACTCTGAATTAGAGTAAATTTGGAGCTAGCTCTGAACTCTGTGGCTTGAGCTGAACTCCAGAGTAAATTGCAAAACTCTCTCCCTCCAAACAGATGCATCAAGGTGGGCTGGAGACCTGCCTGGGGTCTCTTCCCTGCAACATTGGCTCCCAAACCACACAAGAGTCAGCAGCAGAAAGCAGGGAATACAAGCTCAGAACATCTGGTACACGCCTCTTTCACTACCAACTCGTGCAAGTCTTCCCCCAACAAAAATGCAGGTCAAGCCCTCCTCATCCTCCAACAGAGATTCTCACCATATGATAAGCTAGTGAGAGCTGAGAATCCACCTTGATTTGCATGGGATTGGTAAATCCACGGGGGCTCTCGGGTCTCTCTCCACTGGTGGTGCCTGTCCACGCAAAGATGTCCGAGGGGCTGTGCTGGCCAGGGCTGATGGTCTTCATCTCCATCTCCAGTTCTGCTTCAAGCTCTGCCTCCTCCTTTGCCTCCTTGTTGCTCTCCTCCAAGTGCTTCATGAGCACTGCGATCACCACATTCACCAGCACAAACTGGGCTGTCAGCACAAAGGAGACGAAGTAGATGGGGGAAATGACGGTGTTGTAACAGGTGGACTCCTGGTCACAGTCACGCAGTGTGTCCTAAAACAGCGGGGGAATGATCACAGAATCAACCAGGCTGGAAAAGACCTTGGAGATCGTCAAGTCCAACCTATCACCTAACGCCAGCTTATCAACTAAACCATGACACTAAGAGATGGAGGGATGTGAAGAGATTGCAGCATGAACCACAGTCTGCAATGGGTTGTCCTTTCATGAAGGAAACTGAGAAGATTTGGCAAAATTCACGTTTAGAACAGCAATACCCTTGCTGACAAAACCTTAACACTTACCTTCATTATCCCATTCCAGTTGTCTCCTGTGGATACTCGGAAGAGGGTCAGGAAGGCCATCCCAAAGTTCCTGAATGTGGCATGCCGTCCCAGCCCCTCGCAAGGGTGTGTGTCATCACACTCTGTGAGACCAAGCACAGCTGTGAGACCCTCACTCCAATACCATTCCCACCCCTTCCACTGGCACGGGAAGACTCACCGAGGTCTCCAAACAGCTCCACTCCAAGAGCTGCAAATATGAAAAACAACAACATGAAGAGAAGGCCCAGATTCCCCACCTGAAAAGAGAAAAAGAAATGGGGGGAAAAAACAGAAAAAAAAAAAAAGAACATTCATTGATTTTTTTTGTTCCAGACCTGTTTCTTGCTGTATTCTTTAATCCAAAACTTAAATTGCTTCAGGGCAAAAATGACCTCAATATGAGGACTGTATCTCAGTGCTTCGGGAGGAAAATCTGATTCTCTAATGACAGCAAAGATAAAATTATTAGCATTCCTCTGCAATAGGAAATGAGCTGTGGGCCAGAGGAGCTCTGGTTTGATATGGCAGTGGGTTACCTGCGGTAGCGCTTGCATCACGGTGTCCAGGAGGGCCCTCATCCCCACTGCCATCTTCAGCAACTTCAGCACTGTGGAAAACACATTTGCAGTCTGGTAACGGCAGCATTGGCAGAGAGGCACAAACTCAGTCCCTCTCCCAGGAGCCCAGGAAGAAAAATGTGAAATCTTGTCAAGTGTTCACCATTAGCTGCTACAGTCCTTGGCCTTTTTACATCACTCTTTGTTGCCTGGATACTATCAAAATCCCATGAATAGCAGCATCACCTACTCTGAGACTTGGAGAAAGCGTTATCACTCTGCCTGGCTCTTCCTTCCCCATTTTATCTGTATTGGACTCATCTCCTTCCTCCAGTAATCATGAGCAGTTCCTTTCCCAGCCCTGGGGCTACTTTCCCACTTCCATAGGCTACCCACTTTCATACATGATTCACTGAGGAATGATTTACACATCTCTTCCAGAAGGTTGCATTTCCAGTTGGAAGCTGCATGTATTTTTAATTCTGAAAGAGATCCAATGCACAGAAAACCCACTTTTCCCCCCTCTTGAGACACAGCAGCATTTAATTTCTCCTCCAGCTCCTTCTCTGCTTAGATGAGGGCTGTAATCAAAACAATTCTTCCTCAGAGCACAATACCCTTCAGGAGGGCCTGGAAGTACTTCATTAAGGGCCTGAGCACTCATATTTTACATCTTCATTATTTGGCCCTGACACCTCCCTGTTTTGAAAAATCAACTTCAATCCCTGAAGAAGTTGGCTCCCTGACTTGGGAACGTGTCTGAGGGGACAGATGGATACAGTGTGACAAGGCATGCTTTGTCACCAAGTGGTGTGATGTAAAGCCTCATGGGATTTTAAATTTATTAGATGCTCATCTTTTAAAGCTGATGTACTCAAGCTTGTGTTCTCTAATCCCTGTTAGAGATGACTTTGATTTGACTGGAGCAATTTTCCCAGGTACATCTCTGGGAGTTACTGCCACAGCTACTTCTCCTTAATTTCTAAGCTCTCAGCCTTCAAGATCTCTTAAGGCAGAAACACATGGTCAGTTGGCTCAGCTTTTTGGCTCCTTGCAAGTATTTTCCCCCATTGTTCTTTCATTTGTTTACAGCCCGTTGATGCCAGAACTATGCACATTATGATGAGGATGTGCCCCAGGACTGTTTCTCAGTGCTTAACTCTCTCCTGATGCCAACCATGTACCTCAAACACAAGTCAATTCTGCTTTATCCCTCTCACCTCGGGCGATCCTGAGAACCCTCATGATCCGGATAATTGTGGGATTAATTGGTAGTGAAGCATTCACCTCGATCTCTTCCAAAGTGATACCCATGATAGACAGCAGCACAATTGCCAGATCTAATTGGTTCCATCTGGAGACAACACAAAGTGAAGTTTAACATCTACTAAGAAGCTGGCAAAGGGAGGCAGCTTGTTTCACACGAATTCCAGTCATTTCAATGGTTTGAGAACTCAAATGAATCTGCAGTATTTTTCTGAGGGTATTATACAAAAGCAGTGATGTTATGAAATCATTGTAACTAATGCATCTCATTAGAAAACCAGCCAATTCCAAAGATATCCTTCACTGAGGGAAAAGAGGAACAAAAGCTGGGAAGTTTTCTACCCAGAGACTCCAAACCTCAGGAGAGACACTGTTGTCTGTCTAGCCACTTCTAGACATGACACTTGTGGACCTCAATGTGAGATCTGCCCCAGAAAGAACAGGACCCCATGTACAGTCCTCAGAAAAAAATTGTGTTGGTGAAATAAAGGTCCCAAGGATTTGTGCCAGGCTGGAGAGAGTGGTAATTCCAGCACAGACACACAAAATGTGGGGACAGGGATGGAACCATGCAGTGGATGCTGAAGGGCTCATGTGAAGGCCTGCTTAGTGCCCTGGTTTTGGTATTAACATTGAAGAAGGCAAAAATGGGAGAAAGACCCACCAAGGACATAAAATTTGTGTTTGTGAGCTAAGAGAGTTAAAATCTAGATAAAGACACAATGTCATCCATTGCTTCTCATCTGCATTAAACAGAGGTCCTTTCTTTCTTTCATGTTCACTCAGGGATAGATTCTTTCTCTTGACATAAATTTTGTCACTTCAACAGGTTCACTTGATTATATGGACATGCAACTGGCATGAGAAGAGAACTGGCTACTTGGTGGAGATCTGTCCCTGCTTCATCTGCTCCCAGGGGCCAAAATGGTGCAATCTCACTCCTTGGCCGGCACAATCCATCCTCCAGCTTACGTCCCATGTCTCCACCTACCCAGCCTTCAACCAGTCACTCCAAAAAGCCTTCATACATATCAGACTCACAGTATGGGCCAGAGCATGGGATTCAGGACATGGAATGTGGGCAGTTCTCCACAGAGCCTGCTGCTGACCTTGTGATCACAATGGATCTTTTGTTACCTGTCTTGGAAGAAGCGGCGAAACCCAAAGGCAATAAGCTTGAAAACCGATTCCATTACAAAGATAACGGTGAAGATGTAATTGCAAATCTTCAGGGCTTCGTCAAGAACCTGGGATGTGGACACAGGACTGGGGTTAGATGTTAGTTCTGCAAAGGTGCTTTGCTGCCTCCAAACCTGACTCTTGTGTCATCACTTACCCATTACAGTTAAAAGTCTTCAAACACGGGCTCTCTCTGATGAAAAATGTCCCAGGGAAAAGTGTCCCAGGGATTCACGGAGTGCACTTGCTGCCTGGTGATAAAATCTCAGGAGGGGCTGACACAGGCCCAGGGCACAGCTCACCCCCCTAGCAGCAGCACAGCCCCAGCTGGGATCGCTGGAGTGGGCAGAAAGAGATGCTGCATTTGCTGGTCTCAGCAGCACAAGACCTCTTGTGCTTTTGTCAGAGAGCTGAATTTCATCCCACTTTGTTCATTTGTGCAAGTGCTGGCCAAATGGCTCCTTGGTGACAGCCTGCCATTACTCCTCACCTTGAGCTTTTGGCAAGGAGCGCAACAGAGGGATGACATGCCAAGGGAAGTAAGTGCCTTGCATTTTCCTCTGCCCCCCTTCCCTCTGCAGAAGTCAGTCTGGTCTTTAATCCAAGTGCATCCTGGCTGGGACAACTCTTGCACAGTCAGGCATTAAGCTACATCAGAAGTGATTTCATCCCCAAAAGCCTCACTCATGATGGAACACTGTGGTAGCAGCATCCTTCCCGGCCTCTTAAGTAATGTGCATTGGATTTCTCCCTGCTGGCAAACAGGATGGTAATAACAATGTCCAGGGCAGTGTTAGGGAACAGAGGAGATGTGCCCACAGACCAACATTTACTGATTCCCTGAGTAGGAGAAATCATAGCAGAAGGAGTTTAAGTCATGTACTCTGCCTTTGTGCTACAGTTTAGCTTCAATCATCCACGGACAAAAATCACCTCATCCAACCAAGAAGCACAAACCCAGCTGCCGAAGGAAGCTGTGCCTCTGAGCAAGCCTCCCTGCCATTCTGCAGGGCACTTGGGCTCTGCAGCAAATGAGCACATTTAGCTGGCAGAAGCAGATTTTGCTCAGCAGCACTTTACTCAAACCACCTCTCTGCACACTGCAGCATTCCCTCCTCTCCAGGAGCTGCAGCATCTCCATCTGGGGTCTCATCCCCAGAGCATCCTGCTATATCCGAAAACCAACTCCTTTCAGCACCAAGACATCACCAGTTTGGATATAAATCTCTTTGGTACATTTAGCCTTCAAATATCTTCAGGATCCCAGCCATCCATCACCCAGATCAGAGGCATTTCCATGCCCCAGTTCAGCAGGACTCAAGCATGTGTATGACTCTGACCATGCTGTCATCCCAGAATAACCCAAGCTTGGAGTTACTAGCCAGATGTTGCATGCCAGAGGCTTAGAGACAAAATGTTACTTTTTTAAAGAAAAAGAAAAACAAAAGCCTGCCCAACATTTCTATAATACAAGAGAAATTGTAGCTGCAAAGTGACTGTGGTAAGACACGTGCTCTAGAATGACTCCAGCACAGGCTCCTTTGCCAACAACATTTTTTCATCATCTAATGACTGAACCATGCAATGAGCCTTCCAGAGTATTTAAAGGTGACCTGGACAGAAAAAATAAATTGGGCTTGCTCCCTTTCACTTTTGGCTTATGATAGACTGGAGTATATATTCCCCTGCCCCTGTTTTTTGCATGTTTTAGTTGCTTGGGGTTTTTTTAATATTAAGTATTCACATCCTGTCTAATTTTAAAGAATATTTCCTCCTATTGTGTGTTATATTTATTCATTCGGAAAGTCGCTAATAAAAGTAAGTACAAGTGGCAAAGGCAGCTATTTCCATTTCATTCTTATGCACAAAAGACTTGACATCTCAGGACAGGCTGTTTTTATTTTTATTTTCACAGTATGACAAAGACCCAGGAATTAAGCACACTAACATATTGAAATGCATTTTAAAGACCAGCATGGAATCTCCTGTGAAAACTAGGTCCTATGGGACACGGGATTTAGAAGAAATTTTGCAAAAAAACCCCATTTCCCAAATTCTTCTATTCTTTTTCTTTTTTCTCTTTTTCTTTTCTTTTTTTTGTGTTTTGGGGGCTGGGGGGTGCGGGGAGAGGGTGGGTGTGAAACCTAAGTAAAATGGAAGATATCAGTGATGATGAAATCTAGCAAAGCAAGTAAACCCACTCCCAATCTCGTTTTCAAAGCAGTCAGCTTGCACTTAACTAGAAGGGAGAGGTGCAAAGGGATCCTTGTACCGAAAGCCCTGGATTGAGCTGGGAGCCAGTTGTAGGATGGCTGCTCTCCACTCGCAAAGGTGGACATCTGACAGAAAGCCCAGCCTTTACCGTGCCCAACAGCACATCCCAGCACAGCTCTGCATGTCCCCCCTGCCCGTCCCTCCCAGCTGTCCCAGTACCTTTGGCTGCTGGTAGTGCTCCATGGCCATGGTGATGACATTGAGGCCGATGACGCCGGTGATGAACAGATCCAAGTAGTGGCTGGTGCACATCTGGTGAATCAGGAGGCGGAAACGGGAGTAATCCGAGTAGTAGGGCTTACACTGAGCTTCTGCAGCGGGGAGGAGAGTGAGAGGCAAATCAAGGAATTTCTCTGCATCTTTCTCAAGTCAACGCACCCTCACTCTCCAACTCCAGAGATGATAAATTCTAGACCAATCACAGCAGCATACTGTCTTTTTTATTTCCTTTTTTCCTTGCTGGCATTGTTACCATTTTTAATACACAGCAGGGCTCCTGTCATCTTATATCCATTAAATATTTTCAGTGATACATGCTCTATACTCAGCCTTGTGACATCAGGGATGAGGTGAGCTGGGACTAGTGTGCTGCTAAAAATAATTTTTTTTCTGTAGGGAAATTTAAGTTTAATCTAAATTAAAATAACAATTTTTGTTTCTGTTGATCCTAAAAGTCCCCAGAGCATCAGAAAACCCAATTAACGGTCAGATGCTGGGGACAGATTTTACTAACAATTGCCTAAAAACACAGGCCATTGAGTTTGTGGTGGTCTTTGAAAGAGAAGGAGTGCAAACATTTTATGTTCTTTGCAATAAACTGTAGAGACAACAGAATTCCACACCTTGGCAGAAAAATGGTCCATAAAAATACCAAGGAAAACTGATCAATGAGCCTTAGTGATCAGAAAATAACAATCCTCCATTTAGACAAGATTATCAAAACACAGATTTTACTGTCCAACTGTGTCCCATGTTTGGCTGCCTCGGGGATGACACATGGACTTTAGACCCCAAATGTTCCTAGAGATAAACTCATTTACTCACCTAATGTCTAATGAGGAAATGCCAAGGCTGAGTATATAATTCAGTACAATTTTCAAGGAGGCATTATAATGCAGATTGATGTGAAAAGGGCTGTCTTGAAAATGTCAGAGTATAATATTACCCTCATAATTAGATGATCAACGGGTTATGAAAATTATTGAGCTGTAAGAATTGAACAGTTGATATTTAGTGCTCCAGAGCAAATGTACAGTGCTCCAGAGCAAATGTACAGTTTGGTAGTCCAAGAAAAAAAGTTGGGCAAGAATGATGCCAGGAAGCATAGAAGATTGTATTTTGCCTGGAAATAGAATTCACTTTGTCAATAGCCAATGACATTGCAATCAAATCCATAGATTTAATGGTTTCATGTGCTCCCTGCTTCATAGCAGGATCCTGAAAAATCAGTTTTGTTTTTTTCTGTAGAGACAGACCTTTCCCTACCAGCCCAGGGACCAAAGGGAAAAAACACTCAATAGTTTTATTCTGTAGGGGTTTGGAAGGCCCAAATTCTGTTTCAGTGTCATCAAATGAAAGGCAGTATTAATATTCACTTTCTGATCTGCAGTGGGGTTTAGGTGATCTGCACCTGAGTGCTAAAGCACAGTATTGATGAAAAGGTGTATGAAATTAATTTTCATGCTGAATCTATTGAGTGCTTATGAAAAAAAGCAGACTAGTAGCTGCTGACTCACTCATAAGACTTTGTCAGATATCTCAGAATCTGCATAAATCTCCATAAAGTCAAGATATCTCGATCACATTATGCTAAATTATGAGTAGCAAATTAACTAAAATGTTTGAATACAATTAGGTTAGGAATAGGACCTATTTTTATGAACCAACTTATCATCTTGGAAAGAAACACCATCGTAATTGGATCACTTACTTCTTCTACATTTATGCATAATTCAAAAAGAAAAATGTCAACATTTTTTACCTTTTCCTGCAATGGATTTACTTATGAATAATGACACTGAAATTAATTTTTTTTTCCTCAGCTTTGACTGACAGGTAATTCCAAATCCTACAGAATAGCACCAATGCTGTTAGAACAGAGAGAGGATTTAGAGAGAGCTTGTAAGTGTTCCCTGTGCAGGGCTCCTGCACCTGGATTAGCCAGTGCATGACCTTATAAGCAGGGTTGCTAATTGTTCAGATATCTGCAAAGGCTTTTCCCCTTTGCACCCCTTCTCCCAGATCTCCTGTTCTGCTTTCCCAGCACCCAGGTCTCCACAGCCAACCCTCTCTGGATGCTGGTCTCACAGATGCCCTTGCAGCCTTCGAAAATTCCCAGTGCTAAATGTTCCATCCTTCCCCATTAACTTTGTTAAGAGGGGATTTGGCAACCCATGCTTACAAATCATGTCACCTCTCACTGCCCCAGTGTCCCCATGCCAGCCATGCATCTTGGTGCCATACGGATGCTCCCACACACAGGCTAACGTGCTGTCTGAGGGCTAGGGATAAATCCCCACTGTGTCTAGGTGGGCAGGGAACTTTCTGAACAGATAAACCAGTTTTTACCATTGTGAAAACACCATTTCTTTAACTTGACCCTGTAGAATTCTGCAGAGAATTTGGGGATAGATCTGGTATCATTCTCCCTGTGCAAAGCCCATGCCTCCTATGACACAGTGCCTTTTGTTATTATTGCAATAAAGAGCTTAACAATACCAACATCTTGGGAAATACAGACATCTGTTAAACTCCGGGTGGTGAACTTCACAACTAACACAACACCACATTACTGTACCGTTACAATACACTGTGTCAAGAACAACAAGAGCTCTGGGTTAGTCTTGGTTATTACTGGAAAGGTTAATGTGGCTTCCAGGCACATATGGTGTTAAAGAAAGGCAGAGAGCAAACCAACAAAGAGGAATTGGCAGAATGAGAGAAGATGAGGAAATACAGCAAAAGCCCACTATGAGACATCACGCTGGTAAACAAGGTGTAAATCAAGCTGCTTCACCAGGGCTGGGGGCCAAGACAGAGGGAGAAGTGGGTCAAATCTGGAGATCATTACACAGGATAAACTTGGCTTAGGCAGTGGATCCTGAGAGATCTCCTCCTAACCCAGGCAGAAGGGGTGTTGCAGCCAGCTGGGAGGTGGCCTGAGCAAGTCCCACCTGCCCCTTCATCCTGGGGGTGATGGTGGCCCAAGGGCTGTGCTGGCAAGGGAAGCAGTGCCTGGACCGGGGTGCACTTGGCTTTAGCTCATCATTTCTATGGGCTCTCAACTCAGGTTGCATCCCAAGCTTCAGTACTCAACTCTTGGCATCAAGCTGTAGAATTATAATTGATCCCCTTGACAAGGTCTGGGAACTCACCACCATTCTCTCCTGTTTGGGTGGAAAGGAAATGACCATTGCTGTTGCAGGATAAACATTTCCCATTCCTAATCCCTGTCTAACTTTTCCCAGGCCAGGTGCCCTTGGGGTTCAGCGATCCCAGACTGGGCTGGGGGCACTAAATCCTGTGCTGCATTTGTCTGACGGCGGTGGGATGTCACCTGTGAAACACCACCAGTGCCCAGCAGAGCAGCACTGGGGCACCCCTGTTTTTGCTGGGCAGTGCCCCTCCCAGAACCTCCCAGGGCTCGGCTGGTCTCTGCCAGCACAGCAGGGAGTGGGACTGGGGCCACTTTCTTCCCATTAACTGCATTTTTTGGGGGGGAAATCAAGCTGAGCATGCAGCTCCAAAATATCTCCGAGGAGCATTTGCCTCCTAATATAGCCCTGTCAAGAGAGAAATTGCCACTTTCCCCAAGGTGACTTCAAGCTGGAGGTGCGTGGGCACGGGAAATTGGAATTCACAAGAGTTGGACAATTCCATTGCTGTCTCCTTCAGCTTCTTCCTTCTCCTATAATAAGGGAATTAACTCCTTTGCAGGTTTGAGTATCTGGAGGACAGTGGCAACCAGTGAACAATTGAGCCCATGATGCAGCTGGATTTACAAAATGTATCAAGAATATTATTAGGTTAAAAAGTAGTTTGCACTGAAGGAACTTATTTAAACATAGAGTTTTACTTGGCTTTTATTGTACTGAATGGATTTATTAAAAAAAAAAAGTGAAATGGAAAATGATAAATTATTTCCACTGTGAAGATTTCAGTTGTGATAGAATTTAGACGTGGAGAAAAAATAAAGGAAAAAAATTATAAAATATTTCACTCAGCACCAGGCAGCAGCACACACATACACACGCACACACACAATATCATCTTGTCTTCACAGGAAGAGAGAATACGCCCTCTGAAAGTGCCGAGATGTGGGCAAGAAGCTTTGGGTCACAAGTCCAGATTCCTCACTGAACCACAGGAAGTTCATCTACTGCACCCAGGCACTGATTCCTTAAATTCCCAACAGCCGGGTTCAGAAATAAAACCCTTCTATTTCCTCATGTTGGTGCCTGCAGAGCAGCATGGCACATTCACTAGCACTGGATCCAAAGAAAAGACAGCAAAAGGAAACACACAACACAGACCTGACAATTGTACACATCTTAAGGGCAAATGCTAAGAGACTTTCTGAGCCTGCAAGGGATAATGGAGGGGTTTGGAATGAGTTCAGTGCCTTAAAAATAACATAAAATACGACAGCCTTGATGCAACTCTGTAGGACCAGGAGAGGAGTCACAATCAAGCAAAAAGAAGAAAAAATAACCAGATCATGAAACCCAGTGAGAGCCCCTCCCTCATGCTGCCCCCATTTCACAGGACAGGCCAAGAGGCCCAGCAAGAGCAGCAAGAAAGACAGCAAAGAAATATAAATATCAGGAGTGGCAATGGGAAGGAGATTCAGGATTTATTAAAGCATGTTGAGATAACTTCCAACAAGGC
Organism: Anomalospiza imberbis; assembly: GCF_031753505.1. NCBI lineage: Eukaryota > Metazoa > Chordata > Aves > Passeriformes > Viduidae > Anomalospiza > Anomalospiza imberbis. The sequence continues at coordinate 9,084,461 of NC_089699.1, read as the reverse complement.
CTTAGAAATGCAAGGTAGAACCTCTGTCTCCTTGAGTTATCTCTGCAGTGAAAACCAATTTTTATTTAATCAAAGCTCCCTGCAATCTAAGAGAGATGGATGGAGCCCTGCACCCATCTCAAGCAGTGGCAGCCTGTACTCAGGTGAGAGTTTTAATGGCACAATTTTTGTAGTGTATTATTTTTTGTTGAAAATTGCAGCTATATTTGTTTCTATGTTGGTGCCGCTTTAAATATTCAGGCTAATATTCTTAAGTAATGAATTAAACAAAATGCTTTTCAGATCAAAGCTTCTCCTAAAAATAAAAAGTGCAAGGGATGTATTTGCAGCCCTGAGCATCATTCTGAGAAGGGGGCTGGGAAAGGGAAGTGTGAGTGAGCTGTGGGTCAAAAGGGACAGCTCAGGCCCTATTAGTGTTGAGTCCAGCTGGTCCATCTCCATCAACACCTGGAAAGGCTTTGAGGTGGTATCTTTATTTCTTTTAATTTACAAGATGCTTCATGGATTGGGCAACTCTTAATCAATGCACAGAATTTACACACTGGGCAGCACAATGACTAAATCCTGTGTCCACAGTGGGGGTTGGTGAGAGCTTGAGTTCCCAGCTGAAGTACTGAGGCTCTGCCATAGACTGAATTTTACCCCGCTGAAAATAACTACTCCCTGGATTACAGTGTTCGTGGAGCAATAAGCAAGGGCTAAAGAAATAATGAAATGTCCTCCCTAAGCTTTCCAAAGACTCACACCTGCAAAATTTTCAGATTCCCATGCTGGTGGTTGGAAAGCTAAAGTCAACAGTAGAGGACCCATTTTCACAGTCCAGTCATTATTCTCTCCAGAAAAGAAAAAAAGCTAAAAGAACAAAAAAAGAAAAAAAAAAAGAAAAAAAAAAAGAAAAAAAAAAGAAAAAAAAAGCCATGAAAAGTCTGACAGTGTCTTAATGAAAACCAGAGGGAAAAAAATATACTGAATAACGTAAGATGATCAAGGAGTAAATTAAGGGTTTGCAAGTGTCAGTGCTGAGGCAGGTCTGCAGACCTGCAGCTCAGGATGAGATGCGTGTGCCATGAAGGAAGCAAATGAGCTTTGCACCACACACATGGTTTAGTGGGATGCCTCAGCCGCGGTGGCCAACCGTTAGTGACACAGCACTGCCATTCAGAGGGACGAGACGTGCCAGCTTCTCAGTACCTTGCACTGCACTGGCTGAGCTCTCCATTAATACATCATCCAGCATTAGATCTAAAAGAATGAAATGGCATTAATCACCCAGCAGGACACACAGCAAGACTCCCCAGCCCCTGTGGAGGTTCCTATGGCTCTCCGTTGCCTCTACCAGGAGTGTTTCCTTGTGGGATCCTTGTGCCTCGTGGAGGGTGGGCTCAGGTATACATGAAAAAGGAAGAGCTCTTGTGCTTCTCCCTCTTGTGGAAGCCCAAGATACCTCCAAGAACCCCCTCAGTCGATGGTGAAGACTCTGCTGAAGGACGATCCGGGACACTTCCTGCTGGGACAGCAATACCTCACAATGACCACTCCTGCACCTGCCCACACCTCAGGTGTCACACGCTTCCCCAGTTTTCAGACACCTGATTGGATAAATGCATTGGAAGAGTCTACAACCAAAAATTACCGTGCCACCAGTCAGATGCCAATGTCTGTCTGTATCTGACATCGCTAGGCTGGTTTGGGCATCTGGGGTCACTTAGGAAGCCCAGCTGAAAGGAACCCCCATGCAGTTGCTGGCACAATTCCAGCCCTAGTCTTGGTTTCCTCTGCAAGTTCCCACTGTGCAGAACAAAGTTAAGCAATGACATCTGTTGCCTCTGAGGGCAAAGCTGGACACAGTCAATTAAAACCAATGTTTCACTGAGCATGGATTGGGAAAACTGTTCTGAAGCGATTTGGAGGACTTCATACTTTACTCTTGAAAGCTTTTTATGACAATTGAATACTCAGCAATATTTGATCCTCAGTAAAGTAACTGTTTATTGCCTCTTTAATTAGGTATTTCATAGCACTGAATGAATAACTGTATCTCCAAAGATGGTTTGTGACTCCTTCCCTCTGGGAAATTGCCCAGACTTACATATTTTCTTCATCTAGTTCCTCTAGCATTATAAATAAAGTAATTAATAATACCTAAACATCTATTTTTCTTCTACAGAAATGTCGGCATTCCAAAACTTCAACTTTAAATAGCAATCATTCTATCCAACCTTTAAAATCCTTTTCTAACTCATCAGCCTGAAACTGTGCTTGGGAACTTGAGCTAAGCAAAAGAGCTTTCTAGGCAAAAAAACCTGCAACAAAAAAACCTCTTTCCATCTGTATCCCACTTAACTGAGAACAGTCCAATGTGTCCTCCAGTGCTTTTGAGGGAAGCCTCCTACTTTACACTGGCCAGTGAGGGAAGCAGACTCTTGGCATAAACCTAAGTTTGATGGCCAGGGGCTGGTGTGAAATATCCTGTTGGTTACAAAATGTGTGAAGCTCATGGGACTAGAAGATGTGGCCAAAGGAAATGGTTGGGGGAAATGCTGAACTGAGAGAGGCTGAGGCAGCATCGTGGTAACATGGTTCCGTGATTAAGCCTGCAACTATTAAACACCTCTTAGGCTATTAAAAAAAAAAAAACAACAAACCAAACAGACAATCTCACCAGCTTTGGGAACAAGCACCTAATCAGATAGCCTCTTAAACAGTCCTGAAGTCTGTCAGAGATAGAGAAGTGAAAGGGAGAGGGAGAGAGAAGGAGGCAGACTGACCAGGGAGAGAAAGTGCAAGGCCATGGACAGGAAGGGCAATGGAGCAAGTTCGGTCAGAAGAGAGAGCATGCAAGAAGAAGAGCACCTCCAACCTGTGGCCTCTGGCTAACTTATTTCTGAATTATTCAACTACATTAAAATGAAAAGAGACTAAGAGAAAAATGTCAGTTTGGAGACTTTTGGCAGAGTGGGGTCTTTCCTCATTTCACCTGTAGAGCCTCCTCTAGGCAGGGCTGCACGCTTGCACATCTAGTTGGGAGCTGGGTTCAATTTGCACCAGCACTATTTTGTGTACTTAGTGACTCTCCTTGTCTGGTTGGTTTTTTTTCCTTCTAATCTGTATTTCTCAAGCAAATGCATTGATATGTTTCTCTATGGAGTTTTAAAGCATTGCTAGAATGAGATGGCTCTATTATTTTATCACATTCTTGAATAGCAGTGGTGCTACTGTGCCAAAAAATAAACCCGCTTGATAAATGGGACAGGTAACATCACTGTGGCATTACAAGAGTGTAATAAACCAAATAGTGAATCCAGTTATCAGCAGCAGTGCTCATGACTGAGATTTATGATGCCATCCAGCACTACTGATCTTTGCAGTTGTCACTATTTGTGTAACACTGAGCTCTGCTATCCAAGAAGCTCGAGGGCTAATTATTATTATTTTTTAATTTAAATAACCCCCAATGGAAAGGTCATTGCAAATCATGCAGCCATTAAAAAGCTTCCTTGGCTCCTTGTTCAGCCTAAAATGACACTATTTCCTTCATGCAAATTTTATAGCTGGACATGCTTTTGGGAGAAGAATTATCACCAGACGCGAGGCAGGGAGGGGAGGGAGGAGGGGATTATGTGGAAGGTCAAGCAGGACTCAGAAAGATGTGGAAAGACTACCGACCAGCCATCTGTTTCTCCTTACTCCTTCTCTTTTTCTCCAGCCGGCGGAGCCTTTTTTCCTCCCGCCTCTTGGCTTCTTCCTCCTCCTGGTGCTGCCGACACTTGTGGAAATTCTCCACCACCACCCCCACAAACATGTTGAGGACGAAGAAGGCCACAATCAGCAAGAAGGAAATGAAGTAGAGGAGCATCCATGGATTGTAGTTCATGACTGGCTGCAAAGTGGAGGAAGGCAAATTTCAACTGAATCTCAAAAAGAAGAAAGGAAACAAATTGATACAGCTGTGCCATCCACAGAACTCACAGCCCTTTCAGGCAGGCTGCTCTGCTCTTCCTGAAAATTAGAGCTCGCTGAGACATTTTAAATGAATGCCCCTAAAATGAGTGTTGAGGACAGAAGCACCACCTCTCTTCTGCAAAAAGGACAGCAGTATCCTTTGCAGCTACTGTAAGTCCCTCACTGCAAACCTCTACCTACACAAAGCACTTATTTTCTCCTGAAATGACCAAACATCTTAAAAAGTCAAACCATCCTTTCATAGGCACACTTTTCCTAACACAAGTTACACCAGTCATGATGCAAAATCTGTAGGGAAAGTGTTGAGTACAAATCCAGACTTTTTACTGAACTCATCACATCTCACAACTTGGATTAAATGCCACCCTGGATCCTAATCCCATAACCCCATTTGACTGTGGAAGCCCACGGAACCATGCAAAACAAGAGCTAAAATATGTGACCTTTGACAAGTCATTTGTTACAGCTCTGCTGCAGCCTGTACCTGCTGGTCGACTCCCACAGCATCCAAGCCATCATACATGATATCCACCCACCCGTCCTTGGAGGCCAGGACAAAAAGAGACATCAGGGCCTAGAAATGCATGGAAAAAAAGTTAGGCACAGTTGCACTAAACCTCTTTTACTTGTAATATCTTAATCTTCCTTGCCATTTCCTGCCTGATAATGGGACACTTTGATGACCAAGATTTCTCTTGGCAGCAAAACCTATCAATGCCAATGCCTGGTTCAGCAATGAACAGTAATTCGGAAACCACAGTCCTGAAGACAAAAAAAGCAGCTTCATTTCCACCCTCTGGGTCTCTACTGCTCCCAACTAATTAGTTCTTACCACACTGCTAAAAAAAGGCTGCGTTGCAGAGATGGCTGAAAATGTCCAGCTCTATTAGACAAGCCCTTCTGCAAGATATATTTGGTTTGTTATGTAGCAGTGAAGCAATTAAGTGCTTTATGAAGCCACATGTGCTTGTTCTGTTCTGAAAAGAAGTGTATGCCTGCTTGGAAATACTGCCTTTGGGATTTACAGAGACAGAATGCTGTGTATGTGAACTGAATATTTACTGTGGCTGGCAGTGTCCTGTAAGAAAATCCCATGGGATAATAAACCACAGGTTTTAAGTCAAGGAGGTAAAGGAGCAAACAAGCAGATTACCGTTCTATTAATACCTGGCCGAGATTATCAAAATTATACTTGTGCCGGACCCATTTGTAGCTTGCTTCTGTACAATCCGATTTATTTGTGATGTTTCTGGTGTCCTCCCCCTGGCACACAAAAAACTTGCCTTTGAAAAGCTGCAAAACACGCAAAGAAGAGAGGAAGTGTCAGGGTTCAGTCCACAGGATTTCTGTGCAGGTGATGGGCATTTCTCCAGGGTTCTCTGCGCAGCCCACGCCAACCAGAGCTGTTGAGGGAACTGACCTCGTTCATACCGGTTATTAAGAGTGAGCAGCCTGTATAATACACACCTAATGAGCAAATGCAAGATTTCACATAGTTTAGGACACCCACCTCCTGCTTTAAACTGTCTGGTTCAGTGATCTGAGACTCGCTTAAAGGCCTTTGCTCCTACACTTGTTAGCTCAAGTGTAGCCCCAGCCAATAGCCCAGACCAGCTAATGGCTTCTTATCACATGTGGAACAACTCTGGTGACTCTCAGCCCAGTTAACAGCAAACGAAGTCTAACGGGGCCCTCTGTCAGCAGAGAAAAGGTGGCAGCAAAGAGGCCCAGTGATGGACTAATCTCTGCTCATAGAGGTCACAAGGGGACACTTCTGAGTGGACACGAGCCCCTGGGGGTGACGTTCATGTTGAATCAAGACTGCTGTCAGTCCTGCTCTGCTCTCTGATTCTGGGTGCTGTGCCCCAGCTGTCATAAAGCAGTCTGCAGGGTCACTGAAATTATTCCCAGAGCACAGCTTAGGGACCTAAGCCCAGCCAGTGCTGGGTACCTGATCCTGAGCTTATTTTGTTTGGTTTAAGCCTGGGGGGATGCAATTCCTGGAGAGTCAGCTCCTGATTTATACCTGCAGGAGGAACAGGAGCCTCCATGTGCTTAATTCTAGACCTGGTGCTTCCCACGCATGGAACAGAAAGTGGCAGGGGTTGATTACTGCTTCAGACAGGGTGATTGATGCTAGCAGGATGGATGGTATCAAATCCCAGGAGACAACCAACAAATCTACTTTTATTTGCTGACAGAAGCTATTGACATTACTGGTGGGAAGAGAGGGAAGTGGCAACCTGCTCTCCAGGCTCCTTAAAACACCACCTGGCTATACAGAGAAGAGACACTGATGGGGTTTGATCCGTTGTTCTAGACAAATAACAGTAGAAATAATAGTGAACAAGATAAATCCACACACTACTCCATGGGTTTCCTTCAGAAATCAACAGCAGGAAGATGGTCTCTAGGCATGCAAAATTAATCATTGCTCAATGCAATCATAGGATTTTTGGATGTCAGAAGTATTCCCTGATCTTTCCATAGAGAAACACTATCAGTGGTAAGGCAGACTGGGGAAATATAGTCCTCACAGAGAAAAATTTTAATTAAGCAGGAAGGTAAATAACTGGTTTTAGTATATTGTCTGTAAATATAACTTCTCCAGGAGCTGGACTGTAATGCCAGTCAGGTGGGAGCAGTACCAGTGCTCCTGACAGGGTTTGGAAATACAAAGTCCAATTTGTAAAAATGAACTGTACTTCACAGTTAGGCACTTCTGAAATGAAAAGACCCAGTGTTTCTTACTGGACTTGCTTTATACACCTATTTCTTCTATCTTATTAATGACTATTCACACATGGGCAGCTCTACAACCAAAACAGTTTTGCTAAGAGGACACACTGTTAGAAACTTTGATGTCTGGATTTTAATAGATTAAAAACCTCTAGTTTGATCCCCAACTTATATTTAAATGGTAAAACTAACTGTAAGTTTGAGAGATCATATGTTTATAGAAAACAGCTCTGGCCTCATCTTACACCTAATTAGACATAAATATTAACTGAGAATTTTGCATCCTGAATACAGGATCAGTCTTGCTTGTATCTACCACTGAATCACATCAATAGTCATGACAATTTAACATGAAGCTGCAAGTCACCAGGGAAAGCATCACAATTAGCAGGTATGAAATTCAAAGAGCATACTGTAAGTTTTATCCTCTGGCATAAATTTTCTCATGAGTATTAGATTGTTTTATGGGATATGCTTAGTTTTATGAATCTGTTTAATATAATGGATGGATGCTGTTATGCTGTAATGCTAAACCGATCTAGCTGCTGAAGTGGTTATGGATGGCATGATTTTCTTCCCTGTTTATTTTCAATGTTGTATTTATTATTTAACAGTATGTAAGTGTAAAATATTATATAAGATACCTTTCCAAAACAAAGCCAAATAGAGTTGCTTTCCAAAAGACAACTGTGACAGATCAGATAAACTTCAGAAAGAAGTAAGTGTTATGTCAGAATATTTATATGAAGCAATCTCTTCTTCCCAGATAATGAGAAACCAATCGTATTGGAAACTTCCACTTTCCCCCTGGGTTCCTGCATTCCTAGGACTGAGAATATTGCCAGCAGAGATGGCAGGAAACAGACTCAGAAATCTTTGTTTCTGCAAGCTTTCAGTTACACAAACTGTCAGAATCTGAATGAATCTCCAGTTCAAGGTCTCTCTGGGGTTTACAAGCCAATGATTTCAGCTTTGAGTTTCTATTTCCCTATCAGCTTGTAACTAGAAAAAAAAGGTGGAGGAGAGATCATAGACTCATGGAATGGGTTGGATTGAAAGGGACCTTTACAGGTTACCTTGTCCAACTCCCTGCAGAGAGCACGGACATCCTGTCCATCCTGACATCAGTTCGAGTTCAGAAATCCTTACACTGTGCCATGTGTACATATAGCCTGACTTGGGGCATTTGGGGCTTGTTACACCTTCAGGTTAAGTGTGGAGGCTTACAGAAGACTCACCTGAACTCCCAAGATCCCGAAGATTATGAAAAAGGCACAGCAGATGACCACAATGTTCCCTATGGGTTTCAAGGATGACATGAGAGTCTCCACCACCAGCTTCAGTCCTTGGGCTCGACTAATGACTCTGTAGGGGCAAGTAATTACAAAAGCTGTTAGTCCTGTTCCTGCCCAGTTTTGCCGCCTATCAAGATAGAAGATATGAAGAACATAGCATTAGAAAAATTTTTAGAATGACAAGTTACTCAAAAATCATGATGGAAAAAGCACTTCTGGAAGATTGACTTGTAAAGTTATGGAGGTCTTGGAGGGAAGGGTCAACTTTGCATAAAGAGGAGGAGGAAAAAACATATGAGGAGCCTGGCCAGAAAATTCAGCTGTTTTGCTTGGGCCATCCACAGACACAGACTTTCATGCCTGTAGCCTGTCTAGAACTACAAAGAGAGGGCCTTCCACTGTCCCTTCCTATACAGATTTAGGCAAGACACCTGATTTCCCTCTCTCAGTCCATGAAATGGAGCTGCCACTCTTACACATCTGCCTGCACATCTGTAGCAATTCTGTAATGTAGCAATTACAGAATCACAGAATAGTTTGGATTGGAAGGGACCTTTAAAGGTCATCTAATCCAACCCTCTGCAATGAGCAGAGACACCTCCTTCTAGATCAGGTTGCTCAGAGCCCCTGATATTTCCAGGGATGGAGCATCTATCACCTCTCTGGGCACCCTGTGCCAGTGTTTTCAGCACTCTCATCTTAAAAAATATTCTGTTGTGTTCTTATAGTGCTGCTGTGTACAGAGACCTGAGCTACCTCTAAGACCGTCACATTTTCTGCTTTATACCCACTGTACAGCCTCAGCTCTAAAACAGTGCTTTCCTCCAGGTGAAACTTCACTGGCAGGACCGGAAGCATCTAACCTAATTTCTGTCTCTCCTCTCTGTCTGGTATCACACAGAATTTCATAACAGAAGGTTAGATCATATCAGAAAGTTGAATAATGTGGACTTCATGACTGAAGAAAAAAACTAAAAAAAAAGTAGAAACTCTACTATACTCTCAAGGTTAATGTTGCAAAGAAATGACAAGTCTTGTGTGATTTAGAGAAGCCATCTCAGTATGCTGGGAACGATGAAGAAGAAATTCAGCCTCACAGACCTGAAGGTGGGGACCAAGAAAGGCATTTAAAGAGGTTACACGCCTTCCCTCCTCCTGATGCCAACTGGAATTAAGCATTTCACTAGCTCTGTAAATCAGTTTGTACTGATGCCATGGAAACTGCTTTCATGACTCAGAAGCAGTTAAATCCTGTGAAAGTCAGAGGAAAGAAGTGACTGTGTGTTTCTGGGTGCTGCTGGTGACTCCTTTGAACACTTGGCTCTTAAATGTGTCCCAAACTTCCCCAAGTTCTAGTTTCTGCCTGGGTCTCTCTTTTGCCATGGGAGTCCTCTCACCACCTCTCCCATTTCTCCCCAAATCTGGTTTCACCACCTGAAGCACTGTTGGAGTTTTGCTGCCTGGACAGGGTCCAAGTTCTCCTCCACGCCCTCTCCCAGGCATGGTGCTCACAGCAGAGATCCCCATGGACACATTCACACTGATCATGTGTGGCCTCATCTGGGACCACAGCCAACCTGCACCATCCCTTTCCTGCCCTGGGGCTGCAAGTTGAGTGACCTGCAGTGCACAGCCACCAGCTCTTACCAAAACTGTTGGGTTTAAACCATATCCTGAAAAGCTAAAGATTATTTCCTTTTTTTTTTTTCCTAGTTAAATATTTACTCAAAATGTCAAGGGTAACTCATCAGTTATCACTTTCAAAAGGAAGCAGATGGTGGTATTTTTATCTGCTCTCTTACCAGTGAAACACAAAGAGCAGATGCTGCTATTCCTCACACTGAGCATCTCTGCCAGGTGGGTGCTGTGGCTCCCTATTTTGATGCCTCAGCTTTCCTGACACTCAGATCTGGGTATTTTAGGGAAGGAGCTGGAGGGTGAGATGGCTGAAGGAGCAGAAGGCTGCACACCCCATGAGCAGTGTGGGGATGGGTCAATGTGGGCTGCCAAAGCTGCCCACAGGGATTAGCCCAGCCTGGAGACCTTGCTGTTGCTGCCATGGGGCTGAGAGCTGAGCCAGCCCAGCAAACAGAGGCTGAAGAGCAGCTCAGTGTGCTCAATTCAATGAGCTAGGCAATGCAGCCTAACAGGCCATGTCTGAGTGCACAAAGCAAGCCTTGGGCTGGACAGGCTGAGGCTGAACATCTCTTCCAGCTCCTCAGATGGACTAAAGACCTTCATACCCCTCACATTCCTTGCACAGTTCTGGCTGAAACACAACGCCTGCCAAACTACAGGTGGGAGACTGAGGCACAGGAGGAGGGAAGCCACATTCTCAGAGGTAGGAAGGCAACTCAATTCCAATTGTTTCAGTGTAAATTAGGTCCTTTGGTGCCTTTAGGGACCCTGACTTTAGGGATCATGGACTTCTGTCCACTGTCATGCAGGAGGGAACCAAAGTCAAGTCTTCTAAACTGAAGGTTTATGGTCTGAACTACTGGAGCATCCTTAAATTTTGGGGAACAAGGAAGGAATTTAGTCTCCAGAGTTTAAAGCTGATAATTTTCTCCAACAGTTATTAAGAAATGCTGTTCTAGAAATAATAGTGATTCCCCCTGTGCGGTACTATTTCATACCCAGCTGAGAGGGAAAATAGGAGGTTACTTGTCTGAATTTGCAAAGTCATGTGCATGTTGAGGAAAAAAGGGCTGAAAACCAGCAGCATTTGGCTGCTTTAAGTGTTTTGATCAACCAGGGAATTCCTCAAATTAGAATGCATTAGGGTAAAAGCTGCCACCAGTTTAGCTCCATGCCAGTGCTGTTTTCAGCACTACAGGGAGAAAAGACTTTGAAAAGATTTTGAAAAATAGTAGTTCTTGCTAATGCAAACCTTCAGACCTTGGAGCTGCCTCAGACTATGGGCCTGATCCAACACTGAGGCAAGTCTGTACGAAGATTCCTAATATTCTCCTAGGAGTCTGACAATTCTCTAAGGGGTGTCAATAAAATTCTTAGCTTTTCCAGATTATTAGTACCACCTCCAATATGTCAACATATGGCATCACCACACCTCATCAGTATTGCCAAGGTCCTGCTGCTATTAGGCTTGTAAAATCTTATTATCTGACGCACACCCCTGCAATTTATGGCTGAAGAATGCAGCTGATTTGGAGCCCTGCAGTTGTGCAAGAAAAGGACACCTGACAAGGTTCCATTCAGCACAATTCCAGCCTGCATTAGGCATATGACAAACAGGGAAACTGAAATGAGACATTCTTTCTTCTTTATTTTGGTGCAAAGAAATGTTAATCCCTCTAATTCCCCCTGGTTCTTCTGGTCTGAGGATTCCCAACGCTGTTGAACCCCTGGTGTGAGATGCTCCAAACCCATTGCCAGCCTCATCCCAGTTGGATCCATTAGCAACATTAAACCTTCCTGATGAGAACTCTCAGAAGAAGTAGCAGCACTTAGATGAGGCAACAGATCAACATTAATAAAGATTTGCTCCACAGATTAAAAGAAAATTAGCAAAGGTAATAATATGATAGATAGAAGAGAGTTATGAAATTACTATTAGACCATGATAGTATAAAAGTGAATAATTTATCTCTGTGCTTTAAAAGTTAAAGCCTGGGCTCTGTAGAGAGTAAAACAGCCCTAAAGTCCACCCACATTAAATCCGAATACATTTTCAATTTTGATTTCTCTCGTATCTTAAGCTATAACACTTGATCCCAACAATAGCAGATTGAACGCATTAGGAAGGAATGTTACTGTATAAGCAATCCCTTTACTGGCTGAAACATTAGAGGGTCATGGAAACATCTTTAAATGTCATTCCTCTGTGAATTTATTTTTGGAATTCTAGTCATAAAGCTGGGCTTGAATCTTCATGGATTCAATTTGGAGGCTGATAATCAATCATGCAATCAAAGCCCTGCGATTGGCATACAGTTTTTTCAATGTCTGGGCAGAGGGCAGAAGCTTGTGGGGTTTTGTGTGCTGCATAAATCAATGAGGTGGTTTCCACAGGAGAAAATAAGAGACAGATTGAGGGAGATCTTTTGCAAGAATCCCCCTTCCAGGCCATCCAGTGGGAAAGCCAACACAGAGCACGAGGGTTGTCTCTGCCCTCGAGCTGAGTGTGACACACACAGCTGTGGCTTGGCTTCTCTTTGAGGGTGTCCTCCTGCAGTCCTGTCCTGGAGTGTCCCCAGAAAGGGAGGACAGAAGGGGTCATGTTTGGTCCTCTGTCGTGTGAGTGGAGCATTTGCTTTGGTCTCTGCCTTATGCCTTCCTGAAAAAAACTGGCTCAGCCTCCAGGAGACACTTCACCCAGACGTGGTAACTGACGCCACAGTGTGCATAGACCTCAGGTCACCTCAGGTCCAGCTGTCACCCCGCGTTGATGCAGCTACACATCCCAGGCTGTGCAGTGAGGACGTGATCCCTGAGCCATAGGCTGAGCCTGTGGCAAAGGCAGCGTGGGCAGCTGTGAGCAGAGGCTGCTCAGGGCAGCCCAGATGTGTGGCACGGAGGCAGATGGGCTTCCACAGGCAGAGATTTATGATTTAATGAAAAGACCCTGGTTTGATGGCTGCTTTTTCTTTTTCTACAAATCTAATAATGGGAGAACAGAAGTAATTCTGAACATATTTAGGGAATGGGCTTGTTGCTGTCTTTTTTTATGTTTCCTTTGTAGTAGAAAGCAACATATTGGCTGAAAACATGCACTTAACTCTCTTGAGAAAACAAATCAAATACCAATAGGAATGCAGTAGCAATGGAAGAGCCTAATCCCACCCATGCTTCAGATGGCAGGTCTTCCTTCAGCCTGCAGTTACTGAGTGGATTATTCCCCATAACTCCAGATTATTCACCCACATAGGTGACTACAGAGGAAGGCTCCAGTGAAAAAAGACCCAAGTCCTGGCCAGACAGTGCTACAGATCTATAAAGAAGAATACAGGGCTTTGACCAGGTCAGACAGGTGACTCCAGCAGAGATCAGCACAACCCATATGTCTCTCTTTAAATCTGATTTAACTATCAGAAGAGAAACTTGCATTCCATAGTTCAGAGAAGAGAAATCAATCCTTCTTTTACCCTGAGCCATCTAGATTATTTTATAGATTTTCTTAACATGGGTCAAAAATCAGCAGAAACAGAGGAGCAGAGCAAATCTACCCAACCAACAACTGGGCAGAAACTACCCCAGAAACTGCAGCTGACATGAGCTATCAGGGGACACACAAAGAGAGAAGAGCCTGAATTGCAGTCACATAGGAATACAGTCTACTTACATAGTGAAGGAGCTGAACTACCTCAATGGTGCCAGTTGACCAGATAAAAATGATTAAAAGCAGCTCACATCCTAAAACTCACATGCTGTATATGTACAACACACATTTACAGACCAATTGAACAGAAGGTCCTTTATAGCTGTTGAGAATATTTGAAAGATATGTAAAGGCATGGCCATTGTTATTTAGACTTATTATTCACACAGGGGTAGTAAAACAACATCTTCTATCAGAAGCAGGGTCCTATTTTTCTGTTCTGAAAGAGAAAAATCCTGATTCAAAGCGAACCTTTTTATGGAGGAAGCAGCAGTAAGATATGACAGGCACACAAAGATGCTTTGAGCAGGAAGGTTTATTAGCTGCTGCATAACCAGAGCAGCAACAATGGTATTAAAGAGGAACTGCATTTAGCATGAAGAGAAACCTTCGTGCCTTGGGGTACAGGTCACAAACAGATGCCTGTTTATAAGAGGTTGGTCCTTGAGCAGGTTCTTATCGGAGTGGAGCCTGTCCCTGGAGCATGGGATACTGCCTGCTGGCAGAGTTGGGGGGGGCAAGTTAGTAGAACAATTGTTTTCATCTTGTCTGGGTCATTTTCAAAGTAAATGTCTCTCTAAAATTAATGGAGAGCTGGGGAAAAAGCTTCTTTGCATTCTAGGTTAAGCAACAGTTGAGTCTCTGCTTCCTTAAAAATGATCTACCACCTGCTACTAATTTCCTTCTTTGTTACGAAAGTCATTGACTGCCTGAAGGAAAGGGGGAGAAGAAGCTGTTAAGCTGCACTTTACACAGAGCAAATGAGAACACAAATAGCAGGGGATGTGTGTTTTAATGAGCAAAAGAGGCATTGATCAGTTTCCTATTGCATTTGGGGCTGGTCCCAAAACACAGCAAGGGCCCAGAGCTCTTGCAGTTCAGCGGGACCTGTGGACTGCCATTGTCTGCAGAGCTGCAGGAGGCTGGGATGACACTGGTTACAGACGCTGTGCGCTTTTCTCATCTGCCCCTTCCCTTGCATGAACGCTCAGCCCTACCTTTGGCACACACATCCTTAGATCTTCCCCTGCCTCTACTTACCTCAAGGGCCGCAGTGTCCTCAGTAGCCTCAGAACCCGCAGCATTCCCAGGATTTTCGTGCCGCTGTCTGACACCATCGAGACTAGGATGTCAATGACGGAGATGAGCACCAGCACCCCATCCAGCACATTCCAGCTGCTCTTCAAGTAGGCTTTCTCCCCAAAACACAAGCCTAGTGCCACCACCTGCCCAGACACCAAGTTGCAACAAATTATGACTGTAGCATCCAACATGTTTGTTGCAGTTAGCAGCCTGCTGAGAATGCATTATTTACAGACACCAGTCTGTGAGTCTATTTGCCTCCCAGTACAGAAACCTAATTAGACAAACCAGCAAAGTGTTCTATTGAAAGAATTATGAAAATACTGCTGCAGAAACACCCCAGGTTGTCCCTTACAGCTGATGTACTTTCAATGCAGATAAACCTACCTGCACAAAACTGTTCCTAACGTTTGTAGTTCTGGCATTAAAAAAAAAATTTGATCGTATTTTATTCCTATAGACTGCAGGAGAGAAGGTGCAGAGTGGCTGATCCAAGCAATCATACAAGTTTTGCAAATAAAGAAACTAGAAAAACTTTCCAAAGAAAGAGCAATTTTTCAGTGAGATGATTATGAATTACTCAAGAGAGATTTACAGCCATGAGTTTCTGAGCCTTCTGCCTCAAATTCAGCAAAGTGTTTCAACGTGCTTAAGTCTCTCCGTCCTCAGGAAAACACTCAGCAGCTTAGGCTGTTGAGGACAACTGGTTGTTGAAGACAATGGGACTTACATGCATGGTTGAAGTTAAGCATGTACTCAAGAGCTTTGCTGAATAGGACAGGATTGCTGAATTGAAGGATCCCATTGCTCCTATAATGGTGTAAATCAAGAGCAACTTCAGTGAAATTGTTCTGATGCAAAACGTGCTTGGAATAAGGCATATGGTGGGCATTCTGAGAATGATTCAGAAGAGGAAAATATACACCTCACTTGCAGCTGGTGGACCTAAGGGTTTTGTGAGTCCACCATAATCAAAAACAACTAATATAATACAGGCACACTTATCCTCCATCTGCATTTACCTTAACTGTCATCTCAGTCAGGAAGATGACTGTAAAGATGTAGTTGGAGAGTGTTAGGAAAATCCGTTCCTATGAAAAAGAAAATGAGAGACAATGTTTTATAGCCTGCTCTCTGCAGCTGTGCATCCCCCCGTGCATATTTGGGTGGTTGAAAACTGTTCTTCCAATTCTGTGCTGAAACAAGCCTTGGACTGTTTGCTCGCAAAGAGGAGAAAATCCAAATATTTAGACAGTAACACTGCATGGTTCAGCCCTGCCAGTACCCGGCTCTGTGTCAGCACCATGGACAGGAACAATGGCCAGCACCTCCCCCCCAAACCTTCCCATTTGCCTCCAAATCCTCCCTAATTTCCCTCAAATCGTCCTCCCCTTCATAGAGGAAATAGGGAGATGTTTCCTCCTTGAAAAATGCTTGGCAAATCTCTGTCTACCTCTCACCTGCAGAAATCACTGGATTGTGTAAATATCACTGAGCTCCCAGTTCTCCTAGAAATTAAGTCAATATTAGTGACAGAGATGTGAGGCAGCAGGACTTGTGGGATGCTGAAGCGCAGCTGGCATGAGTTATCACAGCTCCAGCAAAGCCAGCAAAGCTCTGGGGCTTTATGCCAGCTGAGACCTGCCCCCAAAAGGTCGATTCTGTTGCCCAAAGCCATGGTCTAGACCTGGCATGAAGCCCAACAGCCTCATTTCCCAGTCCCCTGCACTATCCACTAGACCATGCCCTCCTCAGCACCACCACTCAGCAAGAACAGCTAGTGATTACAGATGAGCCCATGGACTGGTTCCCTATCCACAGTTAGCAGAAACCTTTCTTTTAAATGATGATTATTAAATAAATTACGCTTTACCCTAATCCCTAGACAGCTTGATTCCCTGCACTGAGAAATGGACAGCAGAAGGCAGATGATGGAGGAATGACAATGCGTGTACACATATGTATGAGCACATACAAATGGCCCCAGTCCTGCTTTTAACAGTTTTGGATTTATTTCTGCCTCTCCCTACAGAGCAGTCCCATAAGAGATGCAGATCTCTCACTCAAAATGAGATGAAATTTAAACAAGAAAAAACACCTTGGCAACTCTCTCTCTTGCCAGATCACGATTTACTGGAAGTGACTCAGGAACCACAGAGTAGCTTGTTTCCATACATGGTCCATAATTAATTAGGTCCTACACTTGTACTGTGATTGCATGAGCTGTGATATGAAACATCTCCGTTGCTAGCTGACTGCCACACAAAAGGCTGCTGTAAGGGGCAAGCACTGGGCAGGAGGGAGAGGATAGGGACCTGCTTGTGCAGCTGGAGATAAAACAGCAATATCATGGAGGTGAGACTGAGGATATTGCATTCCTGCCTGGCAAGCATGTGGCTATTTTGAAGGATAATCTCCCCGGTCCAAGTCATGCTCTCTGCAGTGGGGACTGCATGCTGGCTTGCAACAACAGCCCCTGTTCTGATAAGCCAGCTGAAACTGGGACAGGGACAGAGAACTCCACAGCTCAGGAAAGCAAAGAACAATTATTTTAAACAATTCAACCTAAACTAGCTCTCTCGGTTTCCAGATGGGAGCTCCATCTGCACAGGCAGGGCCCATGCACTCCTCCTGGATCCCCTGCCCCACTGCTCAGCACTCCCCTTCTCCTCTGCGGCTCCCAGGCCATAGGCCAGCTCCCTTGTTATAATCTAATGGTGATGAACCTCACACCAGCTCCTTTCCTCTTAGCCCTCTCCCAGTGCCAGGGGACACCACAGCTCCTCCTCTCCTATATGAAATCTTGGATTTGTGTGCTACAGCTCTTTGCCGTGGACTCCTCCAACTCACACATGTCACCCCATTTCCCTCCTCTGTGTACCTGCAGCTCCTTTCGGAGCCAGTCTTGGGGAGTGGTAACTCTCAGAGGAATAGCAAGGGGCTCAAAGGAAGCAATTAGGATTTTAAGGGAGGTTCTCAGGGTGCCCCATTTGGGGATAAGCAAGATGATCTCCTCCTGCTACATCAGCTGGTAGGGAGCCCTGCTCTCTTCTTGCAGCTGCGAGTTGGTGCACGACTGCAAGGGAACTGAAAAAAAATGGATTTAGGGAAAGGACTGCTGGGCAAACTCTTACAGTAAGAAGGACTACTAGGGAATGCTTAAAATAGGCAGAGAGCAGCCTAGACTCCAGTTTTAAGGTCTTACATTGAAAATCCACAAAAATGAACAGCCTGACACGCCTACATAAACAAAACAGGAATCTATACGATTGTGATATGAGCAGTCTTGAGTGATAAATCAGCAAGAGCCCAGCGCATCTCAGCCCCAATCTATGGTAAATTAAAAGAGCAATAGGATGATTCTGCCCCTCTGATTGCTGGATGCTGGTGCTGTGAGGGCCTAGTTTGAGGAATCCTTATATAGCGTATTAGAACAAAGAGGTTCCAAGAACTGGCATTGCAGTGCCTGCATTAATTCAGTTTTTCTAGTGTCACAACAAAGCTGATACACAAAGGGGAAAGAAGAGTATGAAATGAACAGTTTCCCCCATTCCATTTGCACCACACATACGTGCCTGTGGGGAACAGATGGAAGAAGTGAACATTGTGTCGAGAGAGGAAAAGTGTTTGAAGGTTTCTCAGGGAAGGAAACTGAGACAGATGTCATGTTATGTCATGTGTTAAAACCTTGATTGTGCTTCCAGAAATGAGATATTGGATATATTGCAGGCCACGATCTGTGCACTTGTGCTTTAAAAGGAGACTGGATAGGGGCCAGGAGAGTTGCTGCACCTAATTCAAAGGAATGTCAGGGGGTGTTGGCACCTTCCCATTTTAAAAAGAGAAAGAAAAAAAGACCGAGTGCACAGCAGTGGGGTCCAAGCTACACATGCTTGCTCCATGAGGAGCACAGGAAAACCTCAGAAACTCACAGCGCTGTGAGGCTCAATTTTGGGTCGTTCCATAGCAATGGTAATGCAGTTCAGGAAAATGATCACCAAGACGACGTGATCGAACATCTTGTGAGTGATGATTTTATTGCACATCAGACGGAATCTGTTGAGAGGAAAAAAAAAAGAGTAGACACAGACTAGCTATTAATGCTCAACTGAGGAGACACACAGCAGCTCAACGCATAGCAGGGGAATTGAGCACTCTGCTTGCAAAGCAGATGAGCCCCAATCTCCCAATCCCCTCCCTGGCAGAGCCACACACTGAGGGCAGATTGGGTTATGAACAGAAAGGGATCTGATCTACGGAACTGAGCCACAAATTTCAAGCCCTGGGAATGTTCACAGGGGGCTTTGATCACTTGGAACGGGGCAGCTGCTTCCATGACTCCGACACACAGCCAGTTTTGGATCTGCCCCTCTACCTGGTTCCTGGTGCTCGGGTTTAGCTTAAATAAAGGAAGAAATACTCACAGTGAGCCCATGAGGGTTGAGCACACACGAAACCAAGGGACAGAAGCTATTTATTGTGACAGATGGCTGTACACTGACCCAGGATTTATAATACCGTATTACATTTCCCAAAGTCTGTTTCTGAAAATCTCTCTAATCTTTGTATGAATGAGCCTGAACGCTGTCCAGGGCCCTCAGCTCCAACACGGAAAGCCCTCGGGTGTGTGGATGCATGTCTAGAGGAACGCGTTGAACAGCACAGAGCTCAGCTGGCTCCCCATGGCCAGGCTTTGGGAAGGGCAGAGCTGGGGGCCTTCCAGCAAAGAGAGGGTGTTCTCTGAGAGAAAGGGAAGGGGGAGGAAAAGAAGTTCAGTTGAGAAGATCAGAGAGTCTTTTGCTGTGCTGTAAGTGTGCGGTGGGGCAAATTCAGATTTTTCTGCTTGATGCTGCACCTCTCCCCCTTGCTCCAAGCTCATCACACTCCACCAAGTAAAAAACTTGTAGAGCACTGGCATCACTGCCAAAGGAAATGAGGAACCTGATGAAGCTGCAGCTGTGCCCTGGGCCATGGGTCTTGACTGGACACTCTTGTGCCCTCTGCAGCCACCAACTGTTTGCTATTCAACCTTGATGTCATGCTGGGGCAGAGGAAGGGCTGGGAGTTTTGTCAGCTGACATACAGAGAACCATCTGGGATAAGCAGGCAGTTGAGCCACTGTAATGAGGGCATGCATTGTTACCATCCATGCTACCACACCAGCACTACCCGAGTGCCCTGCCTTACCTGGAGTGAGGGGCAAAGATGTAGATGGACCAGGAGTCCCTCTCTTTGCAGCAGGTGGGGAGCCGTGCCCGTACCCAGGCCTTCATGCGGTCCCTTTTGCTCTGGAGGGAAAACGTACAGAGAGGGAGGAAAATACAGAACTGTTAAAACAACAACCCCCCAAAACTTCCACGTGAAGGACTTGGGGCAGCTTTTCACTAAAAACTTATCTTCAAGTGCTCAGTAAAGCTGAAATAAAATAATGTCCCCAGAGAAGACCCTGCTGGGCAGGGGAAAGAGCTCTGGCACCCAAATGAGGGTTGTGCCAGCCCTGGGAGCTCACAGTGCTCGGTCTTGCTTCTTTCTCTGCACGGTAACTGCATCTGACACACAGTTATCCAAGAGGACAAACATGATAAATAAAACCCTTGCCCTAAGGAATGATAACCCACTCAGTGCCTCCAAGTACTCATCAGGTGCTTGCCTGAATCTTCTAAGGTATTTTGGGGAATTTTTGTGGGATATTTTTGTTTGTTTTTTTTTTTAAATAATATAGAATGCTTATGTCAGAAGTTATAAAGGGAGCAGAGGGAGGAATTCCTGCTGCTTGCTGGGCCAAGCCCTGTTCATGCACCACTGTAAACCTGAATAAATAATTTGAGGCTCAAGTTTTGGCCCAGGAAAACAACTGTGATCATCTGCCTCTCATTCAGCATGAACAGATTAGATGGGAGATTATAAAGCCAGAAGGGAACACCATGGTCAGCCTGACCTGCATGAACATGGGCCATCCAATTCATGCAAATTAATTCCTACTTGAAACCACAGCACATCCTCAGCCATGCATCCTTATGTTATAGGCTCTCTGCAAGGTCATTTCAGGTCAGGAGGGCAGACTGCAAAAGCCTGAGTCAACAAGTCAACCAAAGACACCAAAAATTGGATGCCAAGGGGAAGCCTCATCCTGGCTGCAAAAACTTCTGATTTAAGTTTATCACCTTCTCATCCACAGACCTCCAAAGGAAAATCAAGATCTTTAATCCCACTGGCAAAGCAGTGTTAGCACCCAGTGCGTGGACAACCATTAAAAGCCAGGCCAACATCTTGCCCACCACACCAGGCCTTCCCCAGCCCTTCCACATCAAGGCATCAGAAGATAAATGCACAGACCAGTGTGCGCACTGTCACCAGAGTGCTTTGCAGATAAATAAAATGCAATTCTTGCTCTTTCATAAGCCTTATTTTTTTGCTACTACATGGGCTTCGATGGGCAGACCTGGAAATATGACTGCATGAGCTCTTTGAAGCTTCTTCCAGAGATTTCAGGGCCGTGAGGCCACAGAGGGGTGTGAAGGACAGCGCAGGAATCACTCTCACCCCAGGAGTACCCACACTCCAGGACTAAGGCACTTTTATTTATTTCAACTAGGAAACAGGGAGGGAGGATTCATTTTGAGGCAAACTGTTGGCACTTGAAGTACTCTGGACTGTAAAAATGGGATTTGTTAGAGTAATTGAGTGGAGTGGAGGAAGCGCTTTTTCTTCCTACAGACACCCAGACTGGGGGCTCATTAGTGATAGGGAATAATTGGTATAGTGCCTGTTTTAATGAAAGCCCTTGGTGACAACCTGAACCCTTCAGAAAGTGAAAACCACCTTGGCAACTAAGAAGAAAAGTTTGAATAACAAAAAGAAAAGTTAGAGCTTTCTATCCTGCTCCTTCAGCCATCCATCCTTCCCTCAACTTCTACACACACAGACCATGCACCGCACACCAGTGGGGTTTTGGTTGTCTTGAATGTTCTCACATCCCTTTTCCAGCTTCAGGCAAAGAGCCAGAACTTTTCCCTTCTCTCTAAACCGTATTTAATAGAGCATGCATCCTTGGGGTTGTGTTATCCCTTCAAGCAGCCTGGTTAGTCTAATTATCCATAGATTTAACAAAGGTAAATAAATGGATAAAAATCAGGTGTCTGCTCAAAGCTGTGGTGAGAGCAGCGATTGCTACCCTAGCCTCTGGACATGGAGTAATAGCTACGACTCAGTCCAGTTCATTTTGTGAGTTGGAAGGTTTCCAGAAGTATCTATTATTCAAAGCAGTTCTGGTATTTATCAAGGGGATTTGTAGTGAATGGTAATGCGTCAGCAGCACAGAATGATTCTTTATATTCCTTTTGTCCAATTTTAATGCCGAAGATATTTTGGGGTTTGGCTAATTGTTGCAGCTTGCAGTTCATGGGCTAAATCAGATAACAAAGACAAAAAGTGATCTCCCATCGTGTCTCTCTATTTAGTGGGTTACAGTAAGGGTGAACACCAGGACTCAACTGAGGCTGCAGCCCAGCTGCTCTAAGCAGGCAAAGTACATCCCCAGAAACCTAAACTCAGAGGAATTACTGCATATTTCCACCAGTGGAACAGCATAGTTCAGTTAACTTGAGCCAAAAGTAAGGTATTTGTGAAATAAGCCCTGAGTGTTTCCAGCCTCAGCCCCGTCCAAGGCTTTCCCAGTGAGGTCGAGGCAGGCTCCAAGTGCTGATTGCTCTTCAAGCCTGCATTATGTTCAAAGTAAGATATCAATTATGTGGCTTAAATCACATCTATTTGTTCAAAAACCACACCTGGACAGGATGAACAAAGATGTGGGGGGAGAAGAAAAGTAGTCTTTTTAATTCAGTTGCCAGTGACTTGGACAAAATCTCCGTGGGTAAGCCCACCCAAATCCCTCACCAGGGGCAGCAGGAGCCAGGATGTGGGAAGATGCTGGGTGCTAACAGGCAGCAGTGGGAATGAAGCCCCTCAATCCCACAGCAATGAGAGCTGATGATAAATCGCTCCTTTAAAATTATTATTATTATTTTTAGGAATTTCAGATATTAATGCACTTCTGAGGGTAGGATGAAGGCAGCTGGCAATAAAAGATGACTGATGCACTTCTCAGAGTAAGGGAGAGGCTTAGATTTATAAAAGATTTATTATAAGGACAGGGGAACTGCTGAAAAATGCTCTGTGAGAGGCAGAGGACCTCCAGGCAAGCTGGAAACTGCACAGAGATGCTTGAGACCTGATTATTTAATTTTAATATGCAACAGGGACAGGCTGAGAGGGTTTGGGAGTGACTGGACCATACGCCACAGAGAAAAAGTGGAACAGGCAAAGGAAAAGGAGCTGCAATAGTAAAATGCAGTGAGGTTTTGGGGAGGAGGGGACACATTGGTTGCATATTCAATATTTTCCTTACTTTCTGCTGTGAGCACTGAGGAATTTGGGAAGAAAGCACCCAAAACCATCTAAAATCCAGCAGTTGGAAACAACAAAGACCTGGCAGCAGATCCCTGATCCTGGTCGCAGCCACGTGAACTCAAGAAAGTTGTGGATCACTCTCTCTGTGAGAGACTTCTTGTCTGCAGTGATGCAATAAAGAACAGATTTCAGCCCCCTGGTTTCCTAGCTCTGGGGAGAAGCTGTCAGGGGCCTGATTCTGGTCCTTAAGAGGGATGGAAATTCAGAATAAAGAAAATCACTGAAGAAATAAAGAAATTCATCGAAGGCAGCACAGCTGCACTAATATAAGGGTAATCCAAATGAAGCCTTTGCTCTTCCTTTGATTTCTGCACAGAGACAATCAAATTCAGGCAGCAAGGAGGGATGCAAAGCTTTGATGCAGAAGAGCATATTTAGGATTACTTTGATCTGAGTAATAGTCAGGTTCTTATCTTCTTTTGTTGATGGGTAGTTTTGTATTTCATTTTTTCAATTTAAAATGCAATTCCCCACCCCCCACCCCTCTAACTTTGTCAAGGCTAATTTAGGAGCAGAGTTTCCCCCCAAATGTCAGGAGGGAAGCCCTGCAACCTGGGGGCTCATTT
Source organism: Anomalospiza imberbis (assembly GCF_031753505.1). NCBI lineage: Eukaryota > Metazoa > Chordata > Aves > Passeriformes > Viduidae > Anomalospiza > Anomalospiza imberbis. The sequence goes on along the minus strand of NC_089699.1, from coordinate 9,061,008 downwards.
TTCTAATGTAAGCTATATCTTCTTACGCATCTGGTTTAGTGATTTGCAGGGAAGACATATTTCAGAGCATGGGGAAAGGCACCAGCTAGCTGCAGGTATCCCAGTTGTGGCTATCCTATGGGCTAGGACACAATTTATTTCCCCTATTCTGTCAATTCTTCCCCTTGGCATTTGCTTCTGACCATTACATGGGAGGGTATTAAGGTTATTACACCCTTCATGGCCAGACCTCAGTACACAGAGGATGATGTTTGGTTTATGCTAAAAGTAGACAATAAAAATTAAAAATCTTATCCAACAGTTCATGGAGGGACACATCTCATCACACCATACCCAGCACAAGGGGGACTGCTGGCTTTTGATCCTGGGGGGCAAAAAGGAAAGGACTGGTGGGATGATTGGACCAGGTGAGCTGGAAAAGTAGCAGATGTTGGATCATGAGGAAAAAAAAATCCCTAGCCAGCAATAAAGAGCATGGTCCCTTCAACACTTCTAATAGTGGGGATTTTTTCCAAAAATAATTACTGCTCCTTTTCTTAAAAATTCAATTTATTTTATGGAAGTTAAAAAGCAGGTTAAGACAATGAGTAAAAATCCCAGGCTGAGGATTCACGCTGGAGATGTAATGGGATAATGGCTTTTTGCAAAGGCGGTTCACGGCTGAGTGACTCCATTCTGCCAGCACTAACTCTCCTCCTCCTGTAAGGAACAGAGCACTCCGGAGTTAATGCCACCTTTCACATCCCTTCACATGATCCCAATTCTATTTTCATTCAATAAAGTCAGTGAAAAAAGAGTAAAATCATGTCCACAATCTGCAGCTTTCCTGTTCTCAGAACAGCCCCTGCTACCATCACACGTCTCTACCCAAACCCCATATACTGCCCCAAGAGAAACAGTCACCCCTGGGGATGACACATCAGACCATCACACTTTTAAATCTGGGAACAAGGTGTAATCAAACAAAGAGATAACCTGGGACAAGCAGGAAACACTCCAAAACTGACCTCAATGCACACGTGATAGCCAGAACTGTGACACCCTTGTGCCCAACTCAAGCTCCACTCTACCAGCCATGCAAACAACTTTGGAAAAGCAGTCAGAGTCCCCCTTTTTCCATTTAAGATACAAACATCCATCTGAAAAAAGGACCAGGAACCCTGATCCCTTCCCTGCACTTGCAGTCTTTTCAGCTTATATTTCCTAAATGACACTTTTCAGGCCTGTGAAAGAGACACTTGTCAGAGAAATGCCTCTTCAGATGGAAATTAATGCAGAGACTCTGAAATTACCACTATCTCCATGGGACTAATGCTGCCATGAGAATGGGGGACCAAGCCATGCTCTTTCTTTGCCTATAGAAGTTTTCTGCTGCTGGTGTGGGGGCAGAAAACTGAATAATAGTTAGAAAACAGGGAGACTTACCTGTTTTGCTTTAAAAAAAAAACAAAAAAGAAAACCAAAAATGAACCCATAAAAGTATATATTTCCAATAGCCTTCACTCTGCATGATTTAGTGGAATCTGGGCAGTTTTGCCCTGATGTCTCCATCATGAGCCATCTGATACTGCATGTAATAGTTACTTGGATACCAATCCCATTTCTGAGAGCATCCACTGCCTAGAGACCTTCTGGGTCACTCTGGTCTGGTCGCGATGGTGAGATCTAATCCCTTTTGCACCCTCTTGTGCACTCCTGAGACAGTGACAAGCTTTGTTTTGGCAAGTCATAAAGCCCAAAATGAGCACGTGGCACTTCCTTACCATGCTACCTTCATCATCGCCGTCATCACCATCCTGGTGGGGCTCATCCAGGTGGAGCTGGTGCAGCAGCAGGCCCGGAGAGGTCCTCCCATTGCAGTCCTGGTGCTCGGAGACAGACGTTCTGGTGCTGTGCATACTGCTGGTCCGATACAGGGAAGGCACCTGCAGAGTATCTTGGAGGTCAAAGGACCCTTTTGTTTCCAGCGACTCCATGCGGTGAGGCAATGAGCCATTGAAGCTGCCGGCCCGGCTGGAGTGCTCCTCATCCGAGCTGTCCCCTTCCTCCGAGCTCTCCTTCCCCTCCCCGGACAGCAGGGACCTGCGCTCGCCGCTCTGCCCCCGGCGCTTGAGGCTGGGGGCCCGGCCGATGCTGTTCCAGCTGGAGCGGCGGCTGTTCCAGGAGCTGCTGGCACGCCAGGGACTGTGCGGGGAGCTGCGGGTGCTGGGCTGTGGGAAGATCAGCGACAGGGAGCGCATCAGATCTGTGCCACCCGCCCCAGGCCGGCGGGGGCGGCTGGATGGACGCACAGCCCCACGGACGCACTGAACATCCGTAGAGGGAGGTGATGCGAGTACCGGGGACTTGAGCTCGTAGGTGGCCACGGGGTCCGTGGAGACGCCGCTGGCCCGGCGGGACTCGTAACCCTGCGTCGTGTCCCCAAACACGGCACTCTTGGGCATGGGCATGGGCGTGGCGGCCGTATGGATGATAAGCGGCGGGGTCAGGCTCTTCTTCAGCTCCGGGTGGTCGCTCAGGGCCATCACTGGAAGACACAAGCGGGTTTTTAGGCGTCACACCTCAAGGGAGAACACCTACAGACTGCTCGTGGGCAGGCAAAGCTGCTGCGCAGGGAAGGCTCTGCTCTGAGCATCAGGGGGATGTGGGCCAAAAAGCCCTTCTGGAGAATTGGGTCGTTCAGCCCAGCAGGGAGATGTCAAACAGGAATGGGATCAGGTGTCAATGGGATCAGGTATCAATGGTAGAGGACAGCACACCCAAAATGTCACCTGCTGCCCCCTCAACCTCCAATTAACACCCACCAGCTCCAGCCCTGGGAACTTCCTGCCCGCTCCCTCTATCCTCTTTCTCCAAACTCCTCCAGCAGAGACACCCCACAAGCCCAGACCTCCGACTTGATGGGGAAATTAACAGTTCAAATGCAATCATGTCTCTCCCTGCCTGCATCCCACAATCCCAACCCAAGCCTGCTGCAAAGTCAAGCATGACACAACTGGGACTACAGCATTCCCTCTAGGAGGGGTTTTTCCTTTTGGACACACTCTTTTCACAGCAAAGCAAGGTTTCTGTGGAATGGCCTGTCCTCCCAGGGTTATTACTCACAGGCTGGATTTGACAAGTTTTTCTTAAGTTCTCCCTCCTCTTCCAGGCTGTGGGGGAAGAGATCCCCCTCGGAATCAGACTTGGAAGCATCACCCTGGAGCAAAACAGAAGGCTTCAGCAAGGAGGCTGAGGGGCCACAGTGCACGGACAGCCCTCTGCAAATATGGATTCCCGTGTCCAACACCACACCTTACAGATCCACTGAACTTGGTACCACGATGCAACATCACCTTCCACAAAATGATGCATGCACAGGTTTATACCACAGACTAATTAACCTCCGATCAGGAAGATTGATTGCCTCTGGCTCCGAACACAGTCCCAGAAAGGGATCAGGAGAAAAACCAAACTATTGCTTAATTTTTGCTGCTGGAATTGCATATGTGGCAGATGTTAGGGAAGGACCAATACTGATGAGCAATTTGAGGACAAAAGATGATCCTACTAATCTCTCTGAATTTATACACCTAAAACTCTCTGGGTGTGGCTCTTTCTAGTGATGCTTTGGTGGAGCAATCCAGGGTTCAGAAAGGGCACAACAGTCCCTGAATTTCCAACAAGAAAAATGTTACGTGTCCATGGATGCCCCATCAGCACAGAGAGGATGCAGGTGGCAGAATCCAACATCGACTGCTGTGAGGGACCCTTTCCCTCCCAGCTGCCACACACAAGAGGAGCAGGAGTTTTGGGGATTTATGCTGGATCATTTGGGAGGTTTAAATTCTGCTGTATCATTTCGAATGTTGGTGGTTGAGCGAGGCCTGTCTCCTCTGACAGGTACCCATCCTCAGGTAGAGGAAGATGATGTTGATCATTGTTCTCTGCATGGTGCCTGGGTTCTTGCTCCGTCTTGTGGCACAGACCCTGATTCTGTCCATTGGCACTGCAGAAAGGCACTTAGGGTGTGGTATACTTAGGATACACCTAAGAGGGGCAGAGGTGCTCGCCAGAATGATAGATACCCATCCAAAAAGAGGAGGATTCAGGGCTGAAACCACTGCTCTGGCAAAGGGCACCAAGCCCTGACACAATGGAGAAGAGGTGGGAAGGTGGGGGAAGATGCTGGTATGGGGGAAGCCAAGCAGATCCTCACTTCAGCAGTGAGAGCCCAGGAGCCCCAGAAAAACCCACCAAGGCTAAGCTGCATCCACAGGAGCCCTGGCCAGTACTGCTGAGGTTTGGTGCTAGGGTACCCATTGATTGTAAAATCTAAGAAGGACCCCAGCCTGGGACAGAAGGAAGAGATGAATCCAACACAGGTCAGTGCCCCACACATTATTAAGCAAAACCCCAGAGGGAAGAGCTGCAATACTCCCTCCCTATTTAGTGTGGGGTCACTAAACTATTAAAGATATTTTTTCCAGGCAGGCTGGACACTCAGAGGTATTTTTAAGGCAAAAGAGAGTGTGATATGAAGTGTTGGCTCAAAAGTCCCCTGAGGATCCAGGACTTCTATGCTTTTCAGGGAAGCTCCTCCTGCAGGACGCAGTCTGAGAAGGTCAGGAATGCACCTTGCACGAGGGAGCAGTAAAGTCAGGCTGGCCTGAGCTTTGCTGGAATCAGATATAGTCTCTGTGTGAGCAGGGGCTCCAGCTGGCTCCAGGTATGCTCCCCACAGAGGCTCCCAGCTCAGCCTGTCAGCAGGCCTGCCAGGAATTACTCATTCTCCCTAATGGATTATTAAAAAGAAATAAATACTGTGAAGAATTTTACATTATTTGTATTCCTGGAGTGCTCTTAAACAGCCCTAAGGAAAGTTTTAAGGGGGCACGATGAGATGTGTGCCGAGAGGGAAAAGCAGAGCTATGTGGGGACCTCCCACCCCCTTCCCCAGCACCAAACCCCATGTCTGGAGGGCAGTGAGCATCCCCTCCCAAACACCACGTGCCAGACTCAGGACGGTGCAGGCAAACATCTCGCAGCTGGTGCTGCTGCCCGTTACCTGTTCTTGCACTCCCAGTTTGCCTTTCTGGATAGAAAAGGGGTTACGAGAGAACAGGGAGTTAAAATCCTTTTGGGAAATGAGGGTTTCTCAAGCTGGACCAGGCAGTACAACAACTAAACCAGCCTGTACCAAAAGGGACCAAGGGATACAAGGGAAAAGGGCTTTTGGGCTGAGGAAAAAGCCAGGCTTCTTGGAAAAGACAGAAAGGGGAGTGAGTGGTAAAGAGAGAGATGAGTTTGGCAGAAGGATGAGGTTTGTGGTGTGCTGTGCTTCGGAGATCCACAGCTTCCTCGGACCTGAACGGGACCATTTCACATCCTGTAATGTGGCATTGTGCTGGCAATCTCAGCATTCCCACAGTGCAACTGCTGCTGTCTTACCCGGTCCTGCAGAGCACAGGACTCCCACACACACATCAACACACACACCCCTATCAAAACAGGTTTGATTCCAGGTCCCTTCACTCCTAGGCATCCTCCCCCGCCTGCGTGAGGGAGCCTCGGCACGTGTGCCCTGCAATCAGCATCACCATCCACATCCCCAGGGAGGTCCCTGGGATGTGATTGTGCCATGGAGAGGCTGTGACAGCCTCTAGGGGAGCCTTCCCCAGGGCAGGCATCCAGAAAGGGGTCAGCGAGAGCTGTCGTCTGGAGCCACATCAGCCACTTCGAAGCACCCACCTTAATTTACCTGGGTCCCTCAGAGAAGGAAGGGACTTAAAATCAGGACTGACTCAACAATGAGGGTGACAAAAAGGAAAGAAAAACCAAAAAACACTTCCAAAACACTCAAATAGACCCCAAAAGAATGACAGCTACTACGATGAGAACAGCACCACAGTGTGTGACCAGGCACGAGAGAGACAAGCATGGTGGCAGCGGGATGTGCTGTACGTACCCCCGACGAGTCGACAGGCAGCTGAATACAGCTTAACTGCCCACTCGCTTCTTCTCGCTTGGAGATCTCCTGAAGGAGAAATGGGGGGAGGGAAAAGGGAGGAAGGGGAAGGTGGGGTTCAATTTTCAGTTTCAACAGCAGGACTGAGTGGGGAATCAGAAAACACAGGAGAAGAGGCAGGGAAGCAGAGGGGAAGGGGGAGGAGGGCAGTGTGTGGCCACAATGGACAGCCAGGCACTGGATCCATTCCACTCAGCACAGGGAGAGAGTAGGAGATCTCAGGTAGAAAGAAGCCCTTTGAAGGGACCAGCCTTACACCCTTTAAATTAAGTGTTTCGAACAGAGCTTGCTTCAGCTCCTAAGTGATAATTGTGCTAATGAAACACCAGCTAATTATTGAAAACATGATTTTTTTTTGCAGCTGTATAATAGCATCTTTATTTATTACGCTTTCATTAAGCAGCAATGGAGGCTTTTAATGAATGTTTGATTAACATAATATCAGTGCTCTTGCAGGTGAAATACCTAATTTAAGGAGAGACGCAGTCTTCTGTGACTTCAGATCCCTGCTTAGCCCTGTTACTGGAAACACCCATTTGAATCAGCAGTTTAAATCAGGGGTCTGCAGCCAGCGGGGCACAGCCCCATCATGGGAAATTTTGCCACATCCATAACCCCAGCATTTCACAGCACCAGAAGCCAGCCTTTCCCTACCCATTTGGAAAACAGACATCATTTTTCACCTTGTTTTGTTTCCCCTTGCTCGGGGGTGGCTCTCCCAGTATTCCTCACCATTTTTCAGCAGTGTGGCAGTGCCTGGTCCTGTCCCATGGAGCAGCAAGAGGTTCCATGCTGAAGCAGTAGGGCACAGATTATCCCACCAGCTGAATTTCTTGCCCACAGGGCAATGGATCTTTCCTCAGGTTGTTAAATGGTTACAAAACTCATCCCAGCCTAGGCTGGGATGAAGAGTTTAAGGACTTGCCTGCAATGTGATGGGCACTTAAAGTCTTTGCTTGTAACAGAGAGAGACATGGAAAAGCCATCGAAAGGGAAAGATGGAAATTTTCCTTTCACAAGGAAAATCCCATTGAAGCCGACAGGAATGCAATAGGCAAGGGGTGCAAGAAAAAGGCCATCTAAAATCTCCCCTGCAGGAGAAGGGACTGTTGCCTTTGGTGAAAGCCCAGAAGAAGTTAAACATCTATATTTCCCCAAGGATGCTACCCCTAGAGAGCAAGTAGCGTCCTGCAGAGAAAAGGATGGAGAGGCTGGAGGACCTGGGGTGCCAGGGAGAGAGTGGGGCACAAAGGACAGAAAGGATCAAACCCATGGGTGCTGTCCATGGGGACAACAGGACACAAACTGGGAGGATTACCAATGGAAGAATACACCTTGGAGATAACACTACTAGGAATTCCCTCGGGAGAGGAGCTTTATGCCTGACTAAGAGGAGTCATTCCTTGCTTCAGAGAGAAGTCTCCAAGGCAGGCACTGGAGTGGTCGTGCAGCAATTTCCAGTTAGCAGTTCAACCAAACAGAGTCCCCTGCTCACCTTCCCTGTACCAACACCAGAGTCCCATTCAGTCAGGGAATGTGCAGTCAAAAATAACCACATGGCAAAAAAGCCTGTGCCTTTTGCCTGAGAGATGCTGGTTAAAGGAAATATTCCAAATTAAAGGAATTAATTCCAAATTAAAGAAAAAAAATGGGGAAAAAACCCCTCCACCTCAATCCTACAAAATATATTGCTCTGTATTTAAAGTTTGGAGGAGGCCCTTTTAGTTTTTCAGCTGCTTATAGTCATCTGCTGCCTGGCAACTGGGGCTGCAAAGCCATGCACTAAAATTAATGACGTGCTTGTGGATTGAGGAAAGGCACTCAAGAACCAGGGAGATAAAGGCAGCAGCCCCAGGATTGTGTTTCGCCAGAAATCTGAAGGAGAATAGAAAATAAACCCCAACAAACTCAACTCAGAAGAGTCAAGTGCAGACACGGGCAGTAGACGCTGGGGTTTGTTTACAGCGAGAGATGATCTCTCTATCAATTCTGCTTAGGAGAGGATCCTCTGTGCTGGCTTGCAAAAACCAGAATGTGATCCGTTAGCAGAGCTACACACCAGCAAAGCTGAATAAACATAAACCAGCAAGGCGAGACCTGGGGCCTGACCTCCACAGACATTTGCTCCCAGTCTGCTGCAGGAAACCTGGGTCGAGCCAAGGGCTCTCTTGATGCCACTGCACCTTACTGGACAAATGTAGAGAACTCAGAATAACGAGGATGTGGAAGGAAGATTATTATGAAAAAGCTATCATCAAAGCCTGAGATATAAAACAGCAGTTTAATCAGAGTCACAAATTATAGAAATATGGTGTGAGTTTGTTAAAATTGTCACGGCTGTGCAGGACTGACAACCCGGGTTTAGTCTTTGGGGGCTGCACTGGTTCCTGGTCCCTGTGCTCGCCTCAATACTGGCATGAACATCACTGGCTTCAGGCTGTCCCGGTGCTGTCCCAAATCCGAGTTTTCTCCCTGATTTACACAGCACTTAAAGCACATTTCAGCTTACACAGATATCCTGGAGCTGGCTTGGACTAGCCTAGCGCTGCCCTGGCAGAGGAGATGTGGGGGCAGTTAATGGGGCAGCCCTGCTGCAAAAAACAGCCAAGAGCAAATTTGAGGAGTGCTGCAGGCACTTCCCTGACTCCAGGGGAGCCATACCCTCTAGGACATTATTACTGGAATAAAACCACAACCCATTAAGCCAGGACATGACTTTACAGGGAATTGCACCATGGCACAGCCGGCCACAAGGCAAGGGATAATTTGCTGCCCAGGAAGAAGCATGCTGCAGTGGTGGAGCAGGAGTGTGCTCCAGCACGGTAAACCAGGCTAAGCCAAGGAGCAGAGGAGTCAGCCTCCCTTAAGGGCCAGGGACTGGCAAATGGGCTGCTGCATTTAAAGGCTGTATCCTTTTCTCTGCATAGTGGGTGCAGAGATCCAGGTGATCTCCTGTGCTGATGACCTTCAAAGATCAATTTGCTAGATTGAACAAAGGTTGGGTTTCGGAGCTGTCACCAGGAACAGACAAGGAGCTTTGTACCTCTTCTCACTTGAGCAAGGGAACATTTTTGCTATTTGAGAGAACTGGGACAAGGAACATTTTGCTCTTCAAGAGAACCCAGCAGTGATTGTCCCTTTGGCTGAATGGTGGGGGACATTTACAGACAGAAACAGCTACAACAATAACAATTAAAAATTAAAAGCATCAACATGGAGAGAGAGAGAGATGATACAAAAAAAAAATTCTTCTTGCTATGTCCTGGTATGACTCCATTAATTTAACTCCGAACTTCAAAAACAGTAATGATAATAAAAACTGCTCTGTTTGTAGGGTTGCAGTATATTATAATACACATGTAATAAACTTCAAATAGTATTTATTCACCCCAGAATGCTTTAAAAAATCAGAGATAGTGTGTAGAAGCACAGCCCATACAAGCAGACCCTAGTGAGGAGTTTTAGGTTGTATTTACCCCTCCAACCAAAGCCCCGAGCAGGATATAAGGGTCCCCTCCCCTTATGGGCGTTCTTGAACAGTTGGAAAACTTCTGAAAGGAGCAGGTGAGCCTTACAGGTCCCCCACTCTGAGGGGTACTAGGTGACATGCACACCCACTTCGAGCTGGACAGCTGGATTGACAGTAGGATGGAAAAAAAGGTTGAGCTCAAGCCCACATGCCCCCTCCAGCAATGCAGGATGTCTCATGGAAGCTCCCACTGCGACGAAGCAGACAGCAGAGACCAGAAATTATGTACTTCAAAATACGCAGAGCATTGCAGGGCTGGAAACTGGAAGAGCTCCATGAATGCATACCATGAAAAAAGATAATCGTGTCACTAATCTCTTACCAGCCTGTGTAAGTTTTCAGGAGGGGTCTTTAATCTGGATGACAAACACGATGAAAACTGTTTCAAAGAGACTGTCATAGCAGTGATCCCATCCGCAGTGCCTGACTCACACCTCAATTCTCACTCCTGCATTAATGCTAACAATGCTTTTCATTTAAGCCCCTCATTTAGAGGGTTTGCTGTATTAAATTACACTGTGGCTAAGGAAACAAAAAAAGTAAAAAAAAAGAAAAAAAAGAGCTAATATTTTACCCTACTTTTTTCCCATACCACTTCTGTCAAGGTATTGCTGTCCACCTCAGAAATCAGATTCCGGGATCTGGAGGTCCTAAAACTTGAGAAGAAAGCAAAGGCACAAGCATGAGGACATTACCTCTGTCTGGAAACCCTCTACCAGGATGGCCACCAGCAGATTAAAGAGAACATAATTCCCAAATGTCATGAGAGCGATGAAGTAGAGAGCAGCCCAGGATGAGGTGGAGGCCATGCCGTTGTAAAGGACCTTGTTCCAGTCTTCCTGGGTCAAAATCTGCAGAGGAAGGGTATCAGGACTATGGAGATACTGGAGGATAGCATGCTGGGTATCCATGCTCTGGATAGGCCAGACAAGCATCCTGCTTTTAGGGTTTCCACTGTAGCTGTAACCACAGAGGATAAATCCCTTCTGAGCCAGAGAAGAGAGAGAACCAGAGAGGCTGTGATTCCCAACCACCAGCAAGGACCTTGTGCAAATTGCCCTGTCCCCATGTCCAGGGACAGCAATAAGGGAGGGTAATATCACACTGGTCAGACCTTTCCTTTGGTCAGCCAGAATGACTTAAAGTCCTTGACAGATCCCAGGCTTAAAGGGCCCAGAGGTGCTAGAACAAAAAACTGGATGTATCGGCTTTAAACAAGATTCCATTATTTGTCAAAATACCACTGCAAATGGTCCTGATCTCCTCCTTTCCATCCCTTCCCTCTACATTTACTTTCACCCACCCAGTCCATGCCCTGAAAACACAAGAGCCTCCTGACTTGGCAGCCCCTCCTCACCAGGGTTCTGATTTAGTCTGGAAAACAGTCTGAAAGCCCCCATAAACCTGCACTTGTGGCTTTGGGTCATCTTCTTTCCTTGGCATGGAGCTCCACTAAGCTCTCTTGGATGCGTTGGAAAACAACCCCAGTCTTGGCAGTCTCAAAACACCCATCAGTTGTGGCATTTTCCATTTTGTACCTGGAAAACAGTGACGATGGCCCAAAGCAAGGAGTCAAAGTTCTTCCTGTCGGGCAGAGTGTCACCATCCCGCTCTGAAGCGAACTTACAGCCAAAGAGGTGCATGCCCAGGATGCTGCAAATGACAGGAAGCAGGGGCTCAACCATAGGACCACCACACAAATCAGTAATCATACAGCAGGGTGACTCTGTCCTGATTTCACCTGAGCAATTCCTTTTTATGTTTTTTTAAAAAAGATGGATCTTTTGTTCGCTGAAAAACACGCCTTGAGATCACGCAAATCAGTTGTGAATTTAGGTCAAATCTGTCAAGGAGTTTCAACCAAAAAGTATGTCTGCTCCTTATTTTTCTTCTGCTTCATTTTTTGTAAGTCAAAACATTGTCTTTCAACATTTTCTAAACAAAGTGTTTTGACTTTCTGTTTTGCAATGACACATTTTCAGCAAAATATGCTTCAACTGAATTAGGAAGACAAAAAGGGTTTCTGTGAAATGCCTGGATAAGACATATCAGGGGACTCAGAACAGCTTTTTCTATTTTGACAGAAGAACAGAATACCTTTCGTTATGGATAGATACTAAAAGAATAATCTGCTTTTCCCTGCTCTCTGCTAGTAACCTGAATAATCAAATTATTTACAGCTCTACTGAGCACCACACCTGCAAATGGCAGTTTTGGAGTCTCACGGGAAGACGGGACATTGTGCCCTGGAAGAGACTGTCTCTCTTCAGCCTTCCCAGTGCCTGCATTGCTCAAACGCCGCAGTTGGCAGTGGAAAGAGAAAGGCTCTTCTCAAAATCCAGACCAAAATCTAAAGATACAAGGCTACGCCAACCGTGTTTCTAACATTTCTACTTGTCTGAAGATGAGGATATGCAAAGGCACAAGCACCACCATGTCTGACATTCCTTTAGGAACATCATCCTCTTGGCAATATTTTTATCACCAAGCTTTCTGATAGTTGGTAAGTAATGGGATTGCTGTCTTGGGGTGATGTCAAGGAATCATCCAGCCTGAAAGATTTTCTTTGTAAACCATTTCGCAAAGAAATCTCATTTGGCTAAAAGAAAATTTAGGGCAGCAAACCACAGCCAGCAATGCTGGTCCTGGGACCGTTCAGCTCAGCCATGTTGTGGTATGGACTCTGTCACCTCCTCATCCCACCACAGGATCCCATCTGAAAACCCAGAGCAAGCTCAGGACAGGGAATTGAAAACACTCACCTGAAGATGAAGATGAACAGCATCAGCAACATGCAGAAAGTGGCCACGTTGTCCATGGTCTTCATAAGGACAACGAGCTGGCGTTGCAGGGCCGGCATGAAGCGGACCAGCTTCAACACCCGCATGAGACGAAAGGTGCGCAGGACCGAGAGCCCCCCGCCCTGTTGGCCCACGATCTCCCACACACTGAGGAGGACAAAAAATGTCAATGCAAGATGACAGACAAAGCCTAATTGCAAAGGCTGAGAGGAGTGGCAGTGAAGGGAAGGTGAAATTCAGAGAGAAGAGAGATGGAAAGTGGGCAGAGATGTGCTGCCAGTGCCTGCGGTGATCTGGACTCTGTCCAGGCTTGCAAAGAGCAGAGTCCTACTTGAGTGTCAAAAATATGCCTGGAAATCAGTGACTGCAGCTGCAGGGGCAATTATAGCCTTTGCATGTGCCAAAAAAACAGAGATATTTAATTGGGCACCGGTTGTGCCATTTGGATCCCAGACTGTCCCAGGACATCGGGACTGATAGCTTTCTGCTTGGGCCTCTCTCTAAAATGACCGTAAAATAATCCCAAGATACGTATTAGCAATCATGCCTAAGTGCATTAATTACAGAGAGAAGTGTAAAGTGTCACAGGAAGGTATTTATGCCAACTCTCCATTACTTTCTGTTTAATTAAACACCCAAATGAGGAGAAGCACACATAAAGAAAGCTCAAGGTTTGTACCTAATCACCACAATGATCCCATCAAAGATGTTGTATGGATTCTTAATGTAGCCAAAAGGACCATAAACAAGGACTTTCAACAGCATCTCCAGGGCAAAGAGGCTTGTGAAGACAATGTTGCTGATCTCCAGGGCATTGGTAAGTTCCTCTGGCTGGGGAAAGAAGAGGAGGGAAATGAGAAAACAAACAGCCAGCTCCGTATCCAAAAATCACACATGGAAACACAACAAGCCCCAATACTGCAAGTGTAAGAATACTGATGCTAATGATGTGGTGAGAAAATGGCAATAGCTTACTCAAAGCCCAGGAGATGAAAGGAAAATACTTTCAGAGTGTTTAAGCTTTAGAAGTCTATTGTAAAATCAGCTGGTAAATCTGGACATGGACTTCACGTTAATCAGAGCTTTAGGACCACCTCAGGAGGTTTAGGCAGAAGTGGCATGTACTGAGGCTTAATGCTTTGACATCTCCCACACTGATTCTCCTTATGCAGAAGGGAAAGTCAGGCCATTTTTGCATATAAATATCCCTTTAGGGCCTGTCTTTTTATTGAGTAGCTCATCAAAAGATTTGAGCTAATATTTTTCAAAAGCAGAGATCTGAGGTGATATAACCAGAATGGCTCAAAAAAAAAAAAAAAAAAAAAAAAAAAAAAAAAACTCATTCTCAAAAGAAATCTTATTATCAGGCAGCCCCAAATCTGCAAGTGAGGAAGGGCCTGATGCTGGCATTCCAGACAGGCAATCTGACTATAGAAGTAAGAAAAAACCACAAAAACGTAACTAACAGATTCCTGGTAGTCTTAGACCTAAAGTAATACCTTTTATGTTTTTTAGCTTGTTTCACAGAGTGTTCCCAACAATGCCTGCAGATGCCCAGTGCTTCACTTTCCCCGACAGGTGGGCAGGCATTACTGGAAAACATATGGCAAGAAGACAAAACCCGGTGGTGTAGTCTGTGTGGGATCAGTCGGTGGCAAAGAGAGAATCCACATACCAGATCACTTCTCCCCATTTAACCCCAAGACACAGTTGCAGCTGCTTGTTTCTTCTGAAAGGCTTCATTAAAATGAGGAGCTGACATCCTGCTGGCAGATGCTGGTGGGGTCACATCGGCAGCGCTGAGGTGGCGCGCGGCAGTGGGCTGGCACAGCTCACCAAACACCTCGCACACAGTGGCTGCTAGGCTCCTCTGGGGTAGTTTGGCACTGGCTGGTCTAACTTGTAGCCACTCATGTGGCTTTAGATGCCTGGGCCATCAACTTAGATGCCTGGGTTATGGCCAGATGTGCACGCTTACAGCAGCCACACTACAAGCAGAAGTCAATGTGCAACATATGCAGTTGACTGCACCTTCCACTTACATGAAACACATTCGTGACTGGCCAAAAACTTCCTGTGACAGACCAGGAGCTGCCACACCACCAGCACAGGCTGTAGACTTTGACTTGAGGTGACCCAACCCCGATATGATGGCAACCACAAGAGTAGAGATCTCAGGGGGAGGGTCGACACTTGGTCCACCGTGCTTCAGAACCTCAAAAAACTACAGTGACCAAGGGGTTCATAGATACATGCTGGCAAAAAACCACAGATAAATCCATGTAGGCATTCAAATATTTGTTTCCAAGGGTTAAACTACCCAGGCCTAGCCTTTGCAGCTCAAGTTCCTCCAACCCAGCTTGAGGGTAGATGGGGACCCAAATTGGTGTGATGTTATCTCAACATGGTAGTGAATCCCTGAGGACTTGCACCGATAATATCCCTGCACAGATATTGGCAGGAACTTGTGATGACACAGGATAGCAAAGGAGGAAAAAGCAGCATTTAAAAGAAAATTTAATAAAAAAGTAAAAAAAAGAGGGTGTTGAACACAACTTATACCTCAAACATCCTTGCTGAAGAACAGATCCCTTGGCTAGAGCTTGCCAAACACACCACGCACACAGCCCAAATCACCTGCCACTGATCTACAGCTAAAATACAAATGCTGCAGCTCCCAATATTAAATTCAGCCATGGTTTAATGCTGTAATACCTATGGGAACACTCAGACACAGGGTAATAAATAGGCCAAGAACTTATATGTCAAGCTGCACCTCAGGACAATTTGAAATAGCTACAATTCTACATTACTCACAAAAAATGCCAACTCATTCATGAGCGCCTCAGTGCTGAGGGAGGCTGTGCTGTTATTAGTACTGCAGTGATACAGCTGGAAAGGAGATGTGTTCCTGGAAGATTTCCTTCTCATCCATCAGCACCACTAACCTGGATCCTGAAGGCTGATTTCCACCCTCTATTCCCCCTCTGCAGGGGTACAGTGAAATTCACTGGTGCCACAGGCACAACCCTGTTAAATCCCTTGCCCAACATCTCCTGGAGTCACAACATCCCTTCCTCGTGGGGGCTGACATGGAAAATCCAACAGCCCTGGAAGGGATGACATGTCAATAGCATGGATTAATGAAACTTTGGACTTCATGGGCACTTTCTGGTCAGAGATGTTGGAATGTGCAAATCCAGATGGGAGGTGCTGGCAGGGCATAGCTGGGTGATGTGGGGAGGCAGAGGGGGAGCAGCACTTACATTGCAGCTCTCTCAGGATCTTCAGCACACACTGGAGGGGCTGTGACCCCTCTGGCCCATGAAATTTCCCTCCCAGACCATCCGACTCAGGAGATATCCAACACCCAAATAGCCCTGGCACTGGCTTGTGAGGGCTATGGGTCAGCCTGTGCTGACACAGCAGCAAAAAATCTACCTGCCTCCCGTTACTTCACCCCAAGAAAGCTGCCTGCCCTCCCACTCCTCCTCCACACACTCTTTTCCACTTCTCTTGCAGGAAACAGTTTTCAATATCTGAGGCACTGGGCAGACATAAGAAAAATGAAGAGTGGGAACTCCTGAACCAGAGGTGAAAATTAATATCCAAAAATCTAATTGGTCAAACTGGATTGAAAGAGAAAGGGAAAACTTCCATGTCATCCATCCAGGAAAAGAGAAGATCCAGAGCAGCCTGGAGCTCTGCTGGGGTGGGTAAGCTGAGCATCTCCTGGAAGCACACTCCACTCTGACCTGGCTGAAATCAGCTGAGTTATTTTGCTTTAGGAAACTACATATCCCTAAACAGTTGAGATGGGGCGATGCAAATTACTTGGGGGATTTCACAGCCATCTGTGAAGCAGGGCATCCCCTCAAGACCCTCAGTCCCACTCAGGGGTCCCCAGGGCAGCTCATGAGTCCCCTGAAGCAGCTCATCATCGCTTTCAAGGGACACAGAGCTGCAGCTGGTCCATGGGGCACCCCTGCCATGACACCACTGGGATTTATTTGTACCAAGAGAGGGGGGCTGTGATCATCATCCTGCCCCGGGGAATCTCAGCCAGGCAGTGGGGATTCAGACCCTTCTAAGAATGCCAGCTATGGGATTTTCATTCAGCCACAGATGTATAAGATAATAAGATTTTTTATAAGATGCTCCTACTCTAGAGAAATCACAAATATGTCTGAGATCTCTTTCCTGAGACATCATTATAGTACAGCAGGAACATGATTTTCTCTCCCATGGGAATTGAAATTATCATCCCATCCCAAACAAGAATTCAAAATTTCAGATTTGGGAAATAAAGACATAATGCACAAAACCTTGGAGGTTCTTCCCTCTATTTCGGTCCCCATTCCTTTATCCCTTTGTTCTGTACTGTAAATCAACTAAAATTAAAAAACATAAATAAAAGTCAGCTTGAAGAAGAACACTGAACTTTTTGTTCCCCAACTGTCATTGGGGAGCCAATGGGAACCATTAGGGAACTAACCCCCCAGCTGGACATTTCAAACACCTCAGACAACATATTCCAATAAAGTTGGGGTTTTTTTGAGGCCAGTCCACTGAAACTGCTCCTCTCCCACAAACAACTTCAAATATGATAAACTGCCATTTTCTGACCATAACTGTCTAATCAAAACACTATTGACCAGCTCTAGACATGATGTACCTGAGAGGGTCACTGACTCCTGGCACACAACCAGCTCCATGGATCCTCACTGGGCTGGGAGGAAAACAGCTGGCAAAATCACTCAGATTTTCTCTCTGAGGGTCACAACACAGCAGCTGGGGGAAGTAATATCCTTCCTTTGACTAAATGATAGATGGCGGGGGGAAAAAAAAAACCTTCCAGGACCACCCTAAAAAAGACATTTTTCAGGAAGCAGAAACTGAGGTGCAGAGCCTGGGGTTTCTATGCAGCACAAAGCCTCTGCCCACCACCCCCATTACAGCACAGCTGCCACAGCCTCAGCTTCTCCATTAAAAGAAGAGTCTGCTAATTCTCTCATCAGTAGCAGCAGTGCCTAATTAAAAGGAAAGCATCCTATGATTAAACGAGCAACACCCAGAAAAAGCGAGATCCAAGTGTAATTCAACTGTGCTACAAAACACCAGCTCTGCCGATGAGCCCTCAGTAAATGCTGAATTTTGTTTACAGGACATCTTGCCTTGCTAGACACACAGATATGTTGTCCTGGATAAATCATTCCCTGTTAGCCTTCTGTTTGTGTAGTGTCGATTTGTTGATGTACCAAACAGCACATTGACAAGTTGTGGCAGCACATGAAATCAGAGCAGACAGGGCAGCGCTGCTCAGAAAACACGGAGCATCACTGGGGCAGCAGGAGGATGTGAGCCCCGGGCACCCACCCAGACCTGACCGTGCCTGGCAGGGAGCAAGTGTGACAGCCAGGAGGGCATGCTCTCTGCACCCTGTCTGGAGGATTCAGGCAAGGCTATCTGGCACCAAGCAGGGCACTGCCAGGGGGGATGGCAGGAAGCAAGGGAAGATGTCCCCAGAGTGGCTCAGGAGGTGTCTCAAAGCTGGACCAGCACCTTGCCCTTTTTTGGCAATCAGAAATAGGCTGTAATGCATTTATTTCTTTCCCCCCCCCTATTTTTAAAGTTGAGTAGATGTTCATGAATGAGATTTCCAATGGCAGAAGGGACATACTCCATTTCTATGTGGGCACATGCCTCTGCTCCCTGCACACAAGGCTCCAAGGTGTCCCCTGAGCAAGCGAGGCTGTGGGCACTAAGTAGGGAAGAAAGTGAGGACAGGAGCTGGGGCCATGCAAGCCCCAGGGCCTGTGTCCCCCAATTTCTGAAAAACAAACCCTGCTGCTATATGAAGTGCAACCAAGTGCCCCAGCAGACAGTGCCCAGAGCTTACAAGGCTTCCAACTCCTGCCTTCCTCCAGCTGTGACCCATTTAGGGCACAGGGTCTTCATCATCATCATCATCAGACCTGCACCCAGTGCTGTGGGTATGGCTGGCACAGATCCATCCATCCCACACTCCCCTCGTCCAGACAACGAGTTCCAGGCTGCAGGCAAGCCTGGTCTTGTCCAGCCCGTGCTCCTGGGATGCCAACACAAAAGAACAGAAGCATCCCAGGGTCTTTCCTCTCTATCTTGCTAGCAATAAAACAGAAAAACTCACTCTGTTTCACCACAGCGCAGAGCAAGGGATGAGACAACCAGCCAGGAGGCAGATCCCTCCTGATCCCAAGGGATATCTTTGAGATATCACTCTGCTTCTATGAGTGTATCCAGAAGACGATGAAAACTTCTAACCCATTCAAACTGCTGCAAGAATAAGACCTTTCTGAAATCATTACCATGGCAACTAGGAAAAATAACACTGAAAGAAACTACCGACCTCAGCTATTTCACAGGAAACACCAACAACATTTTACTGACTCATCACTTGCAGATTTCTAATATATATACATAAGAAAGAAAATCAAATGGGTCACACAAAGATAGGATTTTCAACTTGACACTGCTCTGTTAAGATCCTCTCCACCCTCCATGTGGGTGCAGACACATAAGAGGTCCACCCCGGAACAGAAGCCAGACCACAAGTCCTGGGGCAAAATGCAAGAAATTCTCATGAACAGAAGCAGCTCTTAATTAACAAAATGAGGTGCCCTTTCTTTGCCCTCTCCCACGCTCAGTTCCCCATGACTGATAGCTCATGGCAGTGTCCTCACTCAATCCACAAGCCTTCTCCTTGCATTGCCCCTATAACATCCACATTATTCCCCCTGTATCAATGCACCCACTGAACCACGACCATCCAAAATACCACTTCAGTTCCCTTCAGTAAATACAGCTCCTGTTGGCTCCAGAGCTGCTTGCGACTTTATAAATAGAAACTCAATCCACACATATTTTCAGAAGTGACATTCATTGTTTTTGGGGGTCCTTAAAAGGTATCAGGCTTTAACTACTGTCCTGTGCCCAGCAGAGCAAACCTGAGCCATGCTTAATCGGGGTATGATAGGTTTTCCTCTACTTGTCCTTTGCCAACTTGGTTAAAGAAAACAATTTGAAAAGTGGCAGGATTGCAGCAGGTTTTGCTCTGCTCCTCCTGGGGCTGGAGATATGGAAAAGGGTAGCATGCTTACTGCTCAGTGGGCTGGAGAAGCACTGCTGGGATGTTCAGGATTTATAGGCATTTATAATAAGGAAATAACTTCAGACAAGTTAACAAGTCCAGTTACATCCCTTCACTGCCTGGGAAAGAAGGATTTTCTTATGGGCTGAATGGAGGCTGAATATTTCATGCCACAGCAAGTAATGCTGTAAGAAAGGGAGGAAAGCAGCTTTCATTTCAGAGAAATCAGAGCTGTCTGCACAGAAGGGATTCCCCTTCCATCCCTTCTGCTAATCTCCTTGTCTTCCACCCAGCCTTCCCCATTCCAATCAACATGCGTCCCTTCCCAGCCCACATCTGCAGAGAGAAGGAGCTGAGTCCTGTGGACATGGAACCTCCTGGTGCAAGACCTTCCTCTCCAATACATCTCTGATGAGGAACCATGGCAATAAACTGAATTCCCTGGCCCCAACTGCCCATACGTGGCTGAGTTCCCAGCCCCTGCCTGTCTACCTTGAGAGTGGGTGCAAATTAGGGAAGGAGCCCCAAATTTGATGGAGAATTTCATCGACCCACCCCTGAAGGGACCTTCCATGAACCATGGCTGCCCAGACCCATAAACAGGGCCTGCAGACCACACCCTCCTCCACCAAGTCCTGCAGCTGGGTTCTCTTTATCACTCTCAGGAGGCACAGCAGATATTCTTGCCTGCAGTCCTTATCTCTCTCTGCTTGAGATTTCTGGATGAATATTATCCCAGCAAATGCAAGAAAAACATGAACCAGCTCATCCCTTTGCTCAGGTTTCGCAGGAGCTTAAGCTGAACAAAAGCTGCATTTCTATTTGGTCACACCTTGTAAGTACTTAAGATTTAAAGCCCTCTATTTCTGGTTAATCTAAACCAAGTTTGAAACTTATCTCCCCATTAGTACTTGAGGAGGGACCAGGGGGAGGAAGGAAATAAAAAGAGGGAAAGAAAAATGCTGTCACTGTAGAGCTCCTGCACAGTTCTGCTGAACCTGGGTTTCTGATGCTGGTAACACTATCTCTAATGCTGACAGACATCCATGGGGGAAAAGCTGCTCGTTTCCTAACATCAGCAAAAAACCAATTATAACAAAGAGCTGAAATCAAGCAGAGATGAGGGAAAAAGCACTCGGCTCCTGCCCCCATTCCTGCTGGGGGCTGAGCAGGGTGGGAATGGGCTCTGTGAGGACATTGGTGGCAGCAGGGCAGAATCATGGGTGCCAACAGCATTGGGACAAAATTCTACCAGGAGAACTGTGGAAAAATATGGACTGATCCCTGGGAAAACACCAATAACCAGAAGTGCTTACAGATGAAAGTGTTTGTGGTGCAAGCTGAGGGTGCTCCAGATGCTCTAGCTCAATTTCCTGGATCCCAAACAAGGGGAACAACCACAATAATCAAAGGAACAGAAAGAAACGCCTGGCTATCTGCATAGAGCAGCGATTTTTCATCCATACAGGGATGAAGCAAGTCTTGAAAGTGCACATCATTTTTCGATTTCACCTTGCTGGAGTCTCTTCTCATAGCTGCCTGAGCAGAGATAACATGAGGGTATGGATGGCAGCTGAAACAACAGCTGTAATGATAGGATCTAAGGCAGCCCAAGTATTTCCAGCCTCTGAACTAAATTAACAGGAAAGGACTGACACTTATGGTTTCCCAACCAGGGAGCTGAAGAAAACTCTAGCAGGTGTCAAGGAATCTATACACACTCATTTCTAAAGCATGCAGAGAACTGATTTATCTGATAAAAAAAGAACCTTTCCAGTTACATGAAATCTCATTTAATTTTGAAATAATTCAGTCTCCAGAACCAGGATAAAGTCTGCTTTGTAGGCACAGCCCATTTTTTAATGACTAAGAGGACCATGGCATTTTTTATCCCTGGAAGACCTTCACAAGTGGGTCAATTAAAACATGCGAGTTTCTACAAGACCTCATAAACCCTTCCAATCCCTGAGAAGCAGAAGAACCCCAAGGTCCATAAAAACAATTACCCCCACTAACAAACAGAGAACTGGTTTTGAAGCTGGTAATCCTAGCGATTAACAGCTCTGATGACTTCCATTAGCATTGACTCCTCCAACAAGAAGCCATAAATAAGAGTAATTTCTGCGTAAGCAGGAGCTAACTGAATACAGCACGTGCAAACCCATAGGGCACCTCACTTGCCTGCTGTGGGAGTGCCCCTTGCAGCTGGAGTGTCGAGGAATTAAGTTGATGGTAGCTCCAAGCTCTACATAGGGCAAAGCCAGCAGGCGCTGAGGGAGGGAAGATCCTCGCTGAGCTGCCAAGGCTTTGATTGCTTGGCTAAGAGCAGCTGGCACAGGGCTGGAGATGTGTAATGAGTTAAATAGAGATGTGGGATGTGCACCTGAGTGGAAGTGGAGATACCGCTATAGGAAGATAAGGCAGTGCATGAACGGGAGACCTTGTGAGCTCCTGGGAAGAGCCTTGGGCAGATGGAGGTTTTCCAAGGAAAGGCTGTTTCATTGATTCAGGGATGCATGCACCTGTGTAAGTGCCCTTCTAAAACAAAGCCTAATGACTCAGACTCATATGGGGAAGTATCAAATGAGAAATTTCACCACAAAGCTGGTCTGTACCATTCAGTTGGAGTGAGACAGCCAGGGTATAGGGTTAAGGAGTACAGCACCAGTTTACATCAGTGTGTGATGCAGAGAGCCCCTGGTGCAGCACCAGCTGGGACATGGACATGGGACAGGTCTTTGAGTCCTTGCACTCACAGGAAACAACTCAGAAGAGATGCAAGAGATACCAGAAATATTTTACAGAACAAAAGGATTCCCTTCCTTCCTGACCTGGGCACCTGGCAGAAATCCATGTGCATCAAAGAAGCCAAAATATGTGTGTCCTGGATTGACCTGGCATGGAGCCACAGAGGCTGGAAGGGACATGGTGCTGTCCACAGCTGCCCTATGCAGCCAGACAATGGTGAGCTGCAACCAGTCCCCAGATCTCCCACAGCCTTCTCAGGAGGTGAACGAGCACTGGGCAATATCACATTTTAGGACATAGGGATGGTCAAAGGAGCAACCTCCACACACCTGACAAATCTGCAGCTGGCATCCACCAGCAGCAAAATGTTCAACTGGGCTTCAGACTGGTGGGGATTGGGATGCTCTTGATCACCAAGTCCTGGGAGCAAAGTACTTCTCAACCCAAAGATGCCCTTATCTTTTGAGGCAGTGCTCATACAGGGATCCAGACCTGCTACCCTCCAGTCTGCCCAGAACTTTGGACACACAAGCACTCTGAGACCTGGGGCACCAACCTGTCACACCCCCACTGCCCAGTTCCCTGACACCATTTCTCCATGGCACAATCCAATTTTCCTCCCACATGGAGAAATCAATCAGTGGGTGTTATGACAGCTAATAATTTCCAGTTACCTTCTTCCTTGCACATTGAATTCAGGCAGAAGCAGAAGTACATAAATACCATTTGGGTAACTATTATTAATACTCGAACCTGCAGCCTAATGGTTGCTCCATGCTGGCAGGTTTTCTAACTGTTCACCTCCCCTCTCCATCATACTGGATACCTTAAAATTTAATGTTCTGTGATGCTGATTAAGACAACCCTCTTGTTCTCGAGCCTTGCCTGTTTACATAAATAGACACTTTAATGCATTTTGCCAGCAAGGTTTCCTTTGACTCCTTGGCACAGATGGTTGATATTTCCATGCTGCAGCAGCTATTAGATTGTAATGTTACCAATGACAACTTTACTTCATCTGTACGCTGCTCTCTCCCCTGCAGCAGGACGTAAGAGGAATTCGGCTTGAGATACTGCCATAGGCTTAGGCTGCTCCTGTCTCCTACAGAAGGCGCTTGCCCACCTTGGCTCTGGGCACTGGCTTTGTGGATCCCTACAACACGCTGCTGTAGCTGGGGGTCCTCCAATGGCTGCACTCATGCTGGGGACATATCAGGCATCGCCTTATCCCACTTCCTCGAATAACTGCCTCCCATGGATAATGAGCTTTTCTCCTTGGGTGCTGTCCCAAAGAGTCATTCACCCTTGTCACTTCTCCAATTTGCTCTTAAAAATCAACAAAAGGCTCCCCACAGGTCTGAACCAATTCTTTCTTCTTTCTTTCAGAGACACCAGGGGTTTGGATCCATTTAGATCCAAGTCCACACAAGACCCATGCAGGGAATTGAACCCATTGCAGCTTTGGGGAGGCCAGTGAAGGACTCTCCAGTCTCTTTCTTGTTATGTTAACAATGGCAAAACACCGCAGAGACGGCGGCTGAAATTCAAGTGCTATTTAAACAAATGAATATGTAGGGTATAGTTCATACAATGTGAGTTCAGACAAGGAAACTCAGAACAGCCAGGAAGCTCAATGTGAACCAGATTTTAAAAACAAAAACAAAACCTCCAAAGCCCTTCCTCAAGGAAGCCCTTGCCGAATTCTTTCCCCTAATGAGAAGTCCAACATCATGCCTCATACTAAAGCCTTTGCTTTTCACTCCAAGAAAGGACTTGGAGGAAAAAAAGGAAAATAAAAGCAGCACATTATGGAACAGAGCCTGGCTTACAGCCAGGGCTGGGGGGAAAGCAGCATAGAAAACCTCTAGTTTAGCAGCATATTTTACTCCTGTTCTATGGCAGAACAATCTTTTGCAAAGCCGCAGCTGTTTGAACCCACAGTGCTGCAGAGGCTCAGCTTCCCTAAGGTGAATCAGTCAATTGGTTCAACAGTGTATTTAAAATCCCCCTGAGTCTACCTTTAAAACACATTTATATTCCTCTACCCAAATCTAATAGTTTCTACCTGCATTTTGCTTCATCTCTGTAGAAAAACAAGCTATTTAGCAGCCACATTAATAATCTGTGGCAATCTGGTTGTCATTTCCCTAATGGAAAATTTCACACTGCTGCCCAACAGCCACAACGTGGCGAGTGCTGCGAGCACCTCACACTGCACTGCCTCCCTCCCACTGCACCTAGAGTCAGAAGAACAGCAGGAGTTGGTTTCGGGTGGGTGGGGTGGGGAGGAAATACAGAATTACAACCAGTCAGGTGAACCTACAGCTCAGGCATGTCCAGGAACCATGCAGAAACAACCTGGTGTTGACTGAGAAAGTCAGTCAGCTCATGTCAGAAGGAGTCTAGAGGAAACCCAGCTCTTGACGCCCCAGCCATGTGATGGTAAAATGTGTGTTGACAATTTACTGTGGAAGGTGGCCTATGGAAAAGAGCTTTGGGTGGAAGAGGAGGTTCATCCAGCAGCCCTGGCCATGGGTGCTCAGTCTGGCCAGGTTGACTGATGGGTGAATACAAATAAACAGCAAGAGGTGGGGGCCAGTGTTTTCAACACACTCCCAATTGCCACTCATTTGTATGTGCCTTCAGAGAACCACTGTCATCTTAAATATCCAGGCCTACTCTGGTTGCTGTGTCTGTTAAACAAGGGACTAAAATATTTTTTCAGGTCCCTCCAGGCTGCCTGTCCCAAGGTGAGATGTCAAACCTCCAGAGGAGCAAACTTTTCTCCCTGGCTGTTACGAGGAGCTCAGCTCACCAGCGCCTGTCTTGAAGTCCAGGATGGTCTGGTGGTCCCAGAGCTGCTGATTCCCACCAAGCATTTCTGGGGGGCAGATGGGTGGGTGAAGCCTCTTCCTTCTTGAGTAACCTCCAGCCTGTCCTTCCTCTCAGAGAGGAGCAGCCCCTCTGCCAAGGGGCCACTAAACAACACAAGGTTTTGACATGACACCTTAAAATAGACCCTTAAAATATTTACCCTAATATAGCCCACTGTGCCCAGGGCAGCATGTGGAAAGCCCAAGAGGTAAATACTGTCTAAATAAGCAGAGAGCTTAATATAGAAGGTCATGGAGTCAAGTACTCTTCAAGCACCCTCACATCTTTGCAAACATCAGTCAGTAAAGATAAATCTGACATGGTTGATCACTCACACTTTTAGGAAAGGCTCTTCTAAAAGAAAAAAAATCATGTTTCAGCATTTATAATCTCTGCAGGAAGGCCTGGTCCAGCATTTTGCCCCTCTAATTCCTGATCTCATAACTGTCAGTTTATGAAATTGCCAACTGTAAGCCTTACGAGGTTACAAAGAAACACCTCTCTGTTCTCTGCCACCACTTCAAGAAGATGAACTAATAAAAACAAGCTCTGCTATTCCCTCCAAATGCCTGGGAGAAAGGAATCTGGAACAGTAGTAGCTTCAAAATACCATTAAAGAAAGCAACCACCCACAGTGTCTGGAGTCCCCCCACGCTAATCAGCTCCCTTCACCCTTGTTACCCGAAAACCACACAAAAATCTGCCTCTTGTCATCCAGATGTTTGCTGGGACTCACCACTGGCCAGGGCAGAAACCAGAAACCTCCTGCCCCACTTTTCCCAAGGCAAAGAATTAAGGAGTTGTGTTGCACTTAGGGTGTTTGATGATGGGAACTTGCTCAGCCACCCATCCCCAGTGGGGTGGTCCCCCCAGGTGGGAGCCCACACCAGCATCTCCCAAAAATGCTCCTGGTAAAGGGCATCAAGCTTTGACAATCCGCCCCTTGGGCAGTCACGGCAAAGACACCGTGGATCTGCTTTCACCCTTCAGCCAAAGGAGGAATAAAAGTGTTTATTGGTTTCTGTGAACCACCTCCTCCCAGTTTCTTTGGAGATAATCTTCGCAAGATTATTAAATAAAGGTAGAATCACTCAAGCTTCCCTGCAGAGCTCCCACCAAGGGCAATAAATGGAGGTGAAACGAGCCGGACTTTGGAGTGAGCCACTGTTTAATGTGTACTGAAAACAACACCGAGCCAGCTAGACTGCATCAGGGCATCAGGGAGAAGGTGCTGGCTGGAAGGGACACATTGAGCACAGCCACGTCTCCCTGGCACTTGGTCACTGAGGCATTAATGCCACAGGATGACAGGGGAACTGGGAGTTGATCCACAGCCACCACGGCTTCCACTGGGACCTGGGGGAGAAACACCGCTGTGTGCAATTGTGAGCAACTCAGCAAACATGAAACGGGTCAAGAAGGGAGAAAAGTGAAGTCACAACTTGAGATGCAACAGGCTTCTCAGCCAAGACTGGTGCTAGCACAGGGGTGGCTGTGTCTTTCTGGGAGCACAGAGCTTTGACATCCTGGGAGAAACAACATGCTGGGAGCCCTCAAGAACAGGAGGGGTTTATAATAAAGTTTTGCAGCATCCCTGCATCCCCACTAATAAACTCTTCACCCCAAAGGAAGCATGCACCTGCAGCCCCAAGACACGTGCTTGAGGCAGGATCAAGGATCATACCAGGCAGGCCCCAGCAGCAGCCAAAAAACTCATGTGAGGCCACAGCATGCAAAGCCTCTGAAAGCAGAGTTCTTGTCATGGAACATCATGGAGATGTTTCAAGAGGAACGTGGCAACTCCTCTTCTTAATGACTGTATATAGGGAAAGCTCTGCCAGGTGACAAGCGGTGAGAGACTGGAGCACAAGCACTCTCTTGCCTTCAAGGACTCAGATAATTGAGTGAAGGAATAGCCAGTGATGAGTCTATTTTGGACTCATCATGCTGCTGCTGGAGCGTTCACCGAGGAGGCAAAGCCATTTTTTACCTCCCCTCCAAGGAGTGCAAATTCAGTAGAGTTCCCTGCCTGCAGCTGCACTGACCCCAGAGCCCACAGAGCCCACAGCTGCTGGCAGGACCTCAAGCACTGCCAGGCTCACAGTGACCTGGTGGCAAAGGGCTGCTTCATCTCCTTGGTCCCTGTAGAAACCCAAGGCAATGGGGATATCCCCCTGTCTGCCCTGGGGTGCTCTGACTCCCAGGAAAACACTGACTTTGACCCTCATTCATGGAGAAGGCCTCCTAAGCCTCAAAGTAAACCAGAGACCACAAAAGTGTGAAATAGATTGTAGAGATTGTAGAGAGTAGTTTAGTATGTCACACGGGTGAGAAATTTAGATTTTAGGATTTTTAGCATATTGTAGATAGATGGAATATGGAGGATGCAGGGTGTTGTCTCAAGTTCCTTTCTTTTTTCTTCTTCTTCCTTCTTCTTCTTGGGTTTGGGTGGTATCCTGTAATTGGGCAGAAAAATCTGCATTGCGGACCTTTAGGGGTCAGTTATTGGGTTAGGAAGGGAAAATAATCTAGGTGACACTCCTTAATTGGGTAGTTTAGTTTTAGATTAGACTTAAAAACACCTTGCAACACGAGTTTGTTAGCCATTTTGTGCTGTTTTCATGCATGTAAGGTCTGAGTGCAGACAGTGTGCTGAAGTCATGATAAGATAACAATAAAACAAGAACCGGAAGACCGAAAAAGTCCTGTGTGTCTGCTTTTCCTAACAAAGAACTGCTTCAAGAGGGTTTCCCCCTGCCAGGGGAGCCCTCAGGGAGTTGCCCAACGTGGGGCCCACAAACTCACAGGTCCCCTCACCATGGAGCCCAGCACCACCTGATGCTGCCCAGGGGCCAGTGGTCTCAGCATGGTGCTGACCATCCCTGGTAGGGCTAGGATGCAGGAGCTCACATAACCAGTTACCAGTCAAGGTGATTGCTGCAACCTGGAAGCAGGCTCAGAGGAAAAAGCCTGCCTTAATCCATTTTGGGACTCTTCCCAGAGCATTCTAATGCCTCTCAACCCAAACTGTCCCACCAGCAGCTGGATTCACACTCATAACCCCCACCTACAACTCCTCTGCAGCAGGAGCTGCCAGGACAGCACTCACCTGCTCGTGGTACTCGATCCCCATGCTGAGTGTGTTAATTAGAATGGCCACCATGATCCCACGACCAAAATATTTGCTGTCCACGATCTTCTGGAAAGTCTCACACACCACATGCCAGAAGGCCAGCACCAGGTGGGCTCTCCTGGCCCGGGCTCTGCCCCTTTGTGGGTCCCGCTGGTCACTGTAGTGGGCATCCTGTGTGAACTCATAGACCCCCTCACTGTCTGAGTCGGCCGTCTCATTGTCCGACAGCTCGGCCTCGCCCGCCAGCGCCGTGAGGCAGTAAGGGCAGCTCTCAGAGGTGCAGGAGCCACCATCCAGCTTGGTGCAGGGGCTGGAGATCTTGCAAGAGCTTTGGCAGGCACCTGAAATGTCAGCAGAGCAGGGAAAGGGCAGCTCGTCAGCTGGGACTGGGGGATGCAGGAAGCAACCCCC
Organism: Anomalospiza imberbis; assembly: GCF_031753505.1. Classification (NCBI taxonomy): domain Eukaryota; kingdom Metazoa; phylum Chordata; class Aves; order Passeriformes; family Viduidae; genus Anomalospiza; species Anomalospiza imberbis. The sequence continues at coordinate 9,032,376 of NC_089699.1, read as the reverse complement.
ACTCCCTGTTAGCACCAAGCCTTTGCCTCTGACATGACAGGCATTTCCTAATGGGAAAAGGGCTTCTGCTGGGTTAAAATCTTGGCTCTCCAAGTGCTTTCTCTCTGTTTATGAAGCTCTCTTTGTTGCCCCCAGAAAGATACCACCCCAGCCGTGGACCCTGAGCACACCTCATTACATCTCTAGCCATTACAGGAAGGAGGAAGCAATCGGTTCCCCCGGTCCTGGCAGGCTCCCAGCTGTAATTATTGGGAGGACTGTTAGCAGCCTTCTTTCATTTTCCCTCTGCTGATGCTCCAAAACCACTAGCTTCCCTCTCCACACGTTGGCCTCAGTGGCAGCTGCAAGATGTATCCTGGGTGAAATACCAGCAGGATATTCCCCAAAATTCCCACCAGCTGGCTGAGAGGAGAAAGGCAATGCATGCACCTGACTCCTGCATGGCAGCACCCAGCAGTGAGAGTGCAAACCCTGTGCTAAACCAACTCAGAGCCCAGTTCTGTGTGGTCAGTCTCTGGGCAACGCTGGGCTGGGGACAGGATTTGGTCTCTTCCCTGCACAGCTCCTGGTTGGAAAGGTCAGTGCCATTGCAGTGGGGTGAAAAAAACACTGACTGCCTGGGAAAGCTTGGCCAGAAACACTTCTTGGAGGCTGGGAGTGTTTCGACTAGACTGGCCTGAAGTCCCAAACTTCAGGATGTGGAGGGGAAAAGAGCATCTTGAAATGAAGATATGAAATCCCTGATCCAAGAAAGATGCATTCAGTGTCTGACTCTTACAGACTTCCTGAGCAAGTCACAGATTTATAATACTCAGCATCTGTGATTGCCCTCGAGCACTCACACAAAGCAGACACTCAGTCTCCCTGAGCCTTGTGTCCCACGGGAGCAGAGCTACACAGTACTCAGGTGTGATAGGACCCAGATCTGGAAGGTGTCCATCTGCAAGCTCTAGCTGATTTTGGGAGTACAGGATTTGGAAAGAGCTCCCTGTAAATGGTTTAGGAGTGGAGGGAAATAATGGAATTTTGTTCTAACATTTAATCTAAACCCACCCTCTGCAAAGTTTAAAGCCATTCCCTCCTTCCTGTCACTACATGTCCTTGTCAAAGTCCCTCTCCAGCTCTCTTGTACCCGTCTAATCTACAAGATTGCAAAGAAAATGGATTCACTGAAAACCCTCATATTCCTTGGATTGTTGTAGATATGAAGTCTGGGAAGTTGAAACCTCCCTCCTAAATTTGGCTATAAGAGGTATTAGGTAGGATGTAAAATTCCTATTCAACTCACCTGGAAAGCCATCGCCTTTCTCTGTGACATGGACTGAGAAGAACCCTGCAAAAATTCAGGGAGAGAAAAAAATTAGGACAAAAATTGTATTTCTGTGAAGCTGCCCCAGATGCAGATCCAACCCCAGCTCACCTGTGCTCTGTGTCTCCAGCAGCTTGTGCATGGTGCTGTACGGACCGGGCGGGATGTTGAGGCTCGTCAAGGTGCTGCTCCCAGCACCCACCGCCGCCTCCCCAACGTTCTTCTCTTTCAACATCTCATGGGAGGTGCTGGAGTGCACTGTGGGGTACACCTTGCTGCCCACTATGTTCTTGGGGATGCCTTCCGGGCTTGGCAAGCCGAGGCTTGGCTGTGTCAGGGATGACCGGCAGCGCACCGGCTCAAAGTGACAGTCGGCGTGGTAGATGCTGTGCACGGACTCAGTGTTGCTGGGAGAGGCACTGGGGGCCCCCAGGGAATTGGGCGCTGAGGGAGGGAGCATCAGCCGGTTGGTCCCATTGTGGAGTGAGCTGGTCTCTACATCGCTGATCTCTGGGCTGGCACGAGGCGCTCGCAGGTTCCCGTTGCCTAGGTGGTAGTGGTGGTGGTGATGATGGTGGTGGTGGATGAGGTGGTGCACGGAGGATCTCTTCCTACTCTGGCGCTTCCTGGCGTGACGCTCGGCCCTCGCCTTGCTCGTGGGGCTGCTGAGGAAGCCGATCCTCACGCCTGCTGCCCTGTAGGCCTTCACTAGCTGCTTGCTGCCTTTCCGGGCAATGTAAACCAGGTACTTGAGGAGCTCATCGTAGCAGCTTCCTGGCTCTGAGAAACTGGCAAGGGTGCTGGCGTTGGACAGGTACCGCACACGCTGCTCCTTCATCAGCTGGCTCTCGCGCTGCTTCGTCTCAGAGAACTGCGTTGCTATCACCACCAGGCACAGATTGATCATGAAGAAGGAGCCCACCTAAGGGGACAGGGGACATCAGCCACCTCAGTGTAGCCGTGGCACCCTACAGATCTGCCAGGGACAAAGAGTGGCAAACCCCAGCCAGCCCCACCCCCTGTGTCACCCAGCAGGGACCACTGGCTGGGCTGACTCACCCCCCAAGCTCCTGCCCCAGGGACCCCCACACCAGTCCTCCATGGAGGACGTCAGAGATCAAAGATGAGGGAAGATTATTTTGACAAAAATCTCTTGCTCTTTTAAGATCGTGTTTTTCTCTCTCCACAGACAGCAGTTGTAATTATCACAATTAGTGACATTACGATGAATGCACTGTGCCTTCCTGATAGGAGTGTTTTTCTGCCAGTGTGTGGGCAGCTTGCAAGCAGATCCCTTTCCCCTGCTAATGGGATTTGCGGGTGACTGTTATGCAAGGGCATCAGCAGCCTGTACCCACAGCTTGGAGATTTTCTTTCCAGCCAGGGTTTCATGAGGTTCTGCCTTCTGCAGAGCCCAGTCTGGGTCACAGGGAATTACTGACATGCTAATGGGCTATCACACACTGCTAATGTGACTCGCACAGCATCTGGAAAAGTAATGCTTGCTCTTCCTCTTCGTCATCTTGGGGAGGCTGAGAGCAAGGGGTTGTTTCTCTCTTGGGGAAGCTAACAGAAAAAAACAGCATCATGGACTAAACAACTGTCTACTTTCTCGTCAGGGTTTGAGTCCTGGTTTGATGAGAGCAGAAATCCCCACAATGACCTAACTGACAACGTGCAGCTATTTTTCTGGACTTAGACCAATTGTGTAGCAAGAAAAGGACTCATCTCACTTAGCTACATCTGAGTGAGACACCTAATGATCCTTTAGAGTCAAGAGAGAAATAGGCGCATCAAGTCTGCAATGCATCTAATTTATTTTGGATGTCTACCTTCAGAGGAGATGAATCACCCCCTTAAAGCACCTATTTTTCCCACTTGATGATAAAGGGAGTCTAGACAACGAGCTCAGCCAGTCACTGTAGACAATTCTGCTTGCATAGATGAAGCCCATCATGGAGCCCACCCCACAGAAACTCTTTGTTGGCTCCTTTGTGGGTGGTCTCAGATGATGCTGTGAAATGTGGGTGGGCTGTGGGCAGTAATCTCTTCCCTCCTTTCTCAACGTGCTCTCTGAAGTTTGGGACTGTTTTCCCATAACATCCCCACGGCACCAAGGACCCAGCCAGATGGGTTCTTCAATGTGGGGGAATTTTTGGGCAGCCTCTTCCCTTTCTGGCACTCAAAAAGTGATCATGTGAAATTTGCCTACTTTAAAAATTAAATTCAAGGTGGCAAGCAAGAGAGAGAAGCTTGGAGCACAAAGAGAGAAGTAGTAGAAACAGCAGCAACAACGGAAGTGTATCTACCACCACTTGAGCACATCTCTTTCCTTCCTCATGTTTGTAGCTAAGTGCAGCTGCAGCACAATTCCACAGAGAAGCTGCATTTCTCCCAGCAGGAGAGAAGCTGCTGCTTCAGCTTTTATATTCACTATATCCTCTGCCCTGTTCCTCTGGGTGACTCCACTCTGCTCTCTCCAAATGCCAGGAGAAATCCCCCCTGCTCCCCTAAGGCCACTCACAATGATCAGGAGGATGAAGTAGATGAAGTTGTAGAAGGAGTGTGCATCCATGACAAAGTACATGATGTCCACCCAGCCTTCCAGCGTGATGACCTGATGGAGACAGGAAGGGAAAACAAACTCCTGAAGGCTCAGTTACAACAAAGTGCACAGGCAATGTTTCTTCTGGCTGGGTCATGTCTGACACCCCATAGTAGGTCTTGGTGCAGTACAAGATGCTGAGGAACCAACTCCTGCTCCTCCCAATGCCAACAGCCATGTTATCAGCTGCCCAGGCTGAATCTAGCCCCTTTCCAGCTGGACTTAAGGACCACTAGTGCATTTTGCAGAAAGAAGAGCAGTCTCTAGGTTGTGGCCCACACCAACATTGTCAGACTGCACACCCACAGGGTTTTGTCCATTCTCAAAACAAGCATCATATTGTATCCCTAACACTTTGAGCATCTGTGCACTACTATGTAGGTGCTCACTAGTGCGAAACAGCCCCCAGGAGTGCAATTACACAGCCCCTGGGAACATTTTGGGGGCAGGACCTGCTGTTTGCCCACCTCGTGACGATTGGCAGACAGGGCTCACCTGAAATATCGCAATCCAGGCATAGCCAATGTTATCAAAGTTGATGGCTCCCTTGAAGGGGTTGTGCTCCCCAGCAGAGCAGTTGGTGTAGTACTGGTTCCAGTTCACACAAGACGTGTTGGTGGTGTCATTGTAGGAATAATAATCCAGAGTGCACTCCAGACCCTCCTCCCTCCGTGTTGGGATACTCCGACAGAAGCGCATCCCATTCTCCCGGGGCTGGGAGCAGATGAAGGGATTTTCATCTTCGTTCTCTGTCTGGTAGTACCGCTCCAAATCCACCGTGTAGGGGCTGAAAGAGTCCAGCAAGGCTGGGGTTTGCACACGGATTGCAAGCAATCTGACAAAGAGACAGCTGTAACAGCATAGAAGTCTGACATCTGCTTTTCTGGATCTTAAAGCTATTTTTTACAGAAGGAATCCCCTTGGACTTACTGCAGCCCCACAGGGTGAGCTGATGTCCTTAACTGGGTTTTGAGAAACTGAGGCAGTGCACTCAGCCCCTTGGCAATCCCTTTGATGGCATTATTAAAAGTTACTCCCTCTGGAAGCACTCTGGCTTTGACTTTAGGAGACTAAGAGAAGGATTCAGAGTGACAGGGCTTCTCTGAAATGTCTTTGCTGCAGTAAGATGGAAATCAGTCAGTTTAAGCTCCTGTATGTCCTGTCCTTCTGGAGATGCTGAGAATCATTTAGGGAGACTCTATGTACAAGGACCTCCCAAGATTCCTTGGGAATATCAGAGACAGGGACTTCATCTGCATTTCACCATGTCAGTTCAGCCCACAGGTAAACTCTACATTCCCTCTGAGGGTGGCCTTACCACAGCAAACCAGGCAAAAATACTCTTCAGGGAGATGAAACAACCCATGGCCAGTCAGAAACTGGCTCCTTGCTCTGCACACACTATCTCCTTAATGCTGCCAGGACTCCCACTAAAGCTTGCAAAGATATTTTTAAGCCTAGTTCAGCCTGGTTAATTCCTGCAGAATTTCCTGTATTACCCTTCAAAGCCTATCTAAACCACTGGAATTCTGGCTCAATTAAACAGCACCCAAACCTGTGGCTCTATTGGATTTACTTGGTGGTGAGGCTGTCCCCCTGCTCTGCTGACATTTACTTAACAGGGACATGACACTTCCAGCCACCCTTCGAGGGCATGACCTGCAAGAGGGGTGGGAGTTGATTAGGAGGTGGGTGGGAGAGGTTGGAAGATGCCTCATGCCAGCCTGTCCACAGCAGCAGCAGCAGCAGCAACATGGTCCTACTGTGTACAGAAAAGAGGCTTTGGGCTCCTAGGATTCCTCCTCCAGGTGTGAATCCAGCCAGATCCACCCTGGGAGTCAGCAATCCACTGAAAGGTAACCAGCGTGGCAGAACTTGGCAGAGCCATCAAGGGTTTGCAGTCATCTGCCTTTCTCCAAGCATTTGATGGGATGGAGGTGGTGGAAAAAAAACAGGTAGGTAGAACAGGCATGGAAACCTTGAAAGAGGCTGTCGGATACTAGGTATTTCAACCACTGTCCAAAGAGTGCTACATCAGGCCAGAAAACTGATAACAACCATTCTTTTGGCCTTAAAATTCAGGGATCTGTAAAAATTAACATTGGGAGAGGGACTGTCTCTTGCTCTGAGGCTGAAAATTATCTAGCATCAAAAATGCACAGTAGTTCCATTAGCTTTTCCTGAGGTTTAGGTGGGACTACAAAAGTTGTGGGAATAAACACCACCAGCCGCTGGAGGGGATTCAGACCTGGGCGTCTCCACACAGAAGAGATCACACATTAATGATATGCTGAATTTAGAAAGCCTGAACTCCCAATCTCAAAGGTTTTTTTGGAGGCTTTTAGCAATCAGAGAAGTTCCCAAGTGCCAGCTGAGATTTAAGGACAGCCTGCAAATGCAAATGGCAAATTGTCACAGCTCGCTCTGTACCCGCTGTGTGTGCCCAAGCAGGAGTGATGGTGGCATTTAGGAGCAGGGAGCATTTACAGAAGAGAAGGGCTTTTTTACAGAGGAGATCCTGGAGGGACAGCCTCCCTCAAGCTGGGGAGACACTGGTGCTGCCCACACAGACTCACATGCTGAAGTTCTCAGGGAGGAAGCAGCGGTTCCTGAGCAAACCTGCCCACAGCTGGACTCCCACAATGCCGAAGATGAAGAAGACAAAGAAGCAGAGGAGGAGGACGTTCCCCAGCATGGGCAGCGTGTCCAAAAGCAGTGTCACCAGGATGCGCATACCTGAGGCAAAGGGGAAAAAGTTTATGTTGAATTTTCTTGCTCCAGCTATGTCCTCCTGACCTTTTTCTTTCCATTGATACTTTTACACCTATATTTCCTTCTATTCTTTTCCTCCTATTCTCATCACCCACATGTGGTTTGTGAACAGTCACAGCTTCCCATCCCCTTTAGCTTCCCCCCAAAGCCCCTGGAACAGCCCCTTTCATTCATGCCTTGCTCCTGGACACCAGACCTATCTTCCCTGCTCCTCAAGTCCTCTTCTCCAAAGTTTTCTAACAAATATGTTTCCTTTCTTCCCTCAGATTCAATTCTGATGTTCTCCATTCCTCAGTTGTATTTCTTTCTCCAATCAGAATATTTCAAAATTCCCTTCCCTCCCTATTTCCTCTCATTTACCCTAAATGCTGTCTCTTCCTTAAAATACAGGACTCTCTCTGGCAGTTAATTCTCACAAGTTCAGGAACAGCCAGTTCTGTAACAAGGACAAATTGATGGTGACTTCAACTTGACATTTACACACAAAAAATTTATTTCATCTGACATCTGTGTAATATTCCGCTCATCTCTCACTCTCTTTCTTTCCCCATGTTCTGCACTCTCTCACTTGCTTATATTGACTTTTATCTAAAGAAAGCTTTACTGTTGCACCCTTTACTTTGATGCTACAGGAAGACTTTTTTCTCTTATCCTGATGCTGTCACCTCCTCTCTCAGGGTTTTTCTTCTACACCTTTACTGGGAACAACCACCTTGCATCAACTCCTAATTATCTACTTTCTGTGGTTATTGCATTGATCATCAAACAAAGCTCATTTTTTATTTTTCCTACCTTGCATTTCTAGCCCATTGTAACTACATTGCAGACAAGACAAGATAAATTACCCAGGATTTCAAAACACATTAAGTGAATTACATCCCCAGTTAGACAGCGGTGGATAAATTCAGCTGTCCACCAGTTCAGCAGTGGGGATAAAAAAAAAAAAAAACAAAAAACAACAAAACACTGCAAACAGGATTCTGAAGCTTCTATAATGATTGAAACATCAGCAGCACAGCCAGATTAAGTTCAAGAGTCAGGAGCAGGAAAATTAATAGATCCCAGGCACTTCCAGCATCAGCATAGAGAACTGAAGCTGATTAGTTCTCATCAATGCATTGGGCCAGTTCTGACAGGGGAGTGCAGACTTGGATTTAATTTGGCTAAAACAGTACTGGACTTGATGACCAGGAATGTTGGACCAGGAAACGGATCCTTCTAGTGCAGTTGTACTTATACTTAACATACCTGATCCATACAGCATCTAAGAGGGACCGTGCTCAGTGGAGCACTGGGATTTGCCCAGCATGGGGCAGTGGGAGGGTTTGTGACGGCCAGTGCCATGTGGGGCTGGGCTGCCATGCAGCAGCAGGCAATGCCACCCACTGCTGCTTAAAGCAGGGCTGAGACCCTTGTCCATGACCTGATATGCCGGACTGAAGAGCCACTGCCCATCCCACCCAGGTCTGCTTTGGAGATGCTGGGGGTTTGGGCTGTAAGGACCAGCTCTGGGGTCTTCAGCACCTCCCAGGGGGCTATCTTCAGGCACAACAAGACTTCCTCACTGCAATTTCTCCAGGGAAGGACAGAGTATTCCAGGGAGGGTGGGAGCAGCATAGCTCAGACCCCACTGCCTGTACTGCCTGGCAAAAGCTGTTGGCTCACTCAATCCCTATCACCTGCAGCCCTTTAGCAGCCTCCTCAGACCCTCTCCAGATGAGAAAGGCAGGTGTCTGAAGACAGTCCTGGATAACTTATTGACTCATCTCTGATGCTACAGGTGTCAAAAGGAACCCAGACAGTGGTGGTAGGACTCAGCACTGCCCGGCTTGGGCAAACGTTTGAGCTGTGATGTAAGATGAAAGCATCTGGGTTTGCCCTCTCATCTTTGGGGCGTGGATCCAGACAGCTGGCCCCACCAGTGAGGAATAAAAATCTGACTTACTGGGGACCCTGTTAATGGCCCTGAGTGGCCGCAGGACTCGAACAGTGCGGACGGCTGAGAAGCTGACATTCTGCAGGTCCAGGGAATACTCCAGCATCCTGAGAAAGACACAAAACCAAGGAGGAGTGTCATGGATCCAGTGGAGAAATGTTAGATTATCAAACATTATAAAGCAAACATTAAATGCCAACCACTCACAGAGGGACTTGTTACTGCATCTCTCCCATCAGGAAAGTTTGCCAGAGGAATTAATTAAGGCTTGTTTGCATGTCAGGATAAAGTCAATGAGGGGGAATGTGATACACCAGCTCACACAGCCACAGATCTCTCTCTCTCTCTCTTCTGGTTTGGTTTTTGCACAGGGCCAGGCAGAAGCTTCTGAAAGTCCCTGCACACTTCAGAGAGGAAATTTCCAGGCATGGCCCTGCTTTTATCAATTTTACAGGTACTGTAATCTGTAAAATCTATCAATTTTACAGGTACTGTAATCTGAATCTGAGTTTGTTGTGCTGAGCACCACCACAGTCCTGAAAGGAAGAACATCTCCTGGTGCAGACCCCTCTGTGGGCCACAGGAGATGATCAGCACAGGGCACTGACCTCTGCTGTCTCTGCTCAGCGGACACCCTTGGGCAGGTGGGACCAAAACTGGTGACACTTGCAGATAAAAAATGGGGCCAAGATGGACCTAGGAACCTCCCAGTGCTCCCACTGTCTGTCAGGGTTATTCCCCAGCTCAGGACATAGAGGAGCAACCTTCACAGGACTTAGTCTAAGGATGCACCTGGATGGCTGCAAGTCCCTAGGGTGCCCCAGCACCTCACATTCTCACCTTTGCTCAAGCCCAACAGAGTCATCAGTCACAACACCTCCAGGACTTTGCTGTGGGAAGATCCAAGAGCTCTGCCCAGAATATTCTTGAAGAGGCAGAGCCAAGCAAAGGTAAGAAAGACAACCTTGAGGCTCCCCGGACAGTCGGGCTCCCACTACCACAGGCAACCACAGCATATTAATCTCTTCCAAAAATTCCATCTCCAAACAAGCTGGGTGGTTCCCTCCCTCCAACTCTAATGGCTAGAAGCCTAACTCCCAGCCTGAATTTATTCAGGACAAGCTCATATCCATTTGTTCTTATGGCAGCACTGTCTTTAAAGTAGGTTCTCTAGCTGTTATTTGTCCCTGATGTTTACTCACCCATGTATTTACAGGAGGACAAAGCACATCTCCTGTCAGCCTTGATTTTGAAAAGTCAAACAAATCAAGTTCTTCCAGTCCCATCTCACAGACAGGCTCTCTGCTTCTCAGTCACAACCTTTCTCCATGCTTGCCCTGGTCTGAATTAATCTCACCTGATTAGGCGTCAAGTTTCTGGAGGAGGTTTTGGTCGCTCCTTGCACCAAGGCATCAGTGCTGTCCCTTTCCTCCCTGCTGGAAATCCCGCAGGATCTATCCATGCTGTGTTACGTTTGCCGTGGCTGCAGCACACTGGAGGCTTCTGTTCTTGCTGTGATCAGCCAAACCCACTCTCCTCCCTTCTGGCCCCCACCAGGAGAGGGGTGCCCCAGAGTTGAGAAGGCTCCCCTTCCAACCCCCACATAAACAACTCCATGTTCAATGCAGTGAGGCTTTACCTGATATGCTCTAATGAGAATGATGATGATCAAACCATATCTAAGTTTAAAATAACCTCAACATATTCCTCTCTGCTTAGCTGACCCCCACAGCAATGGGACAGTCCCAGGAGATGGAGGTTGGACATGCATATATGGATGCTATGAATTTGTTCTCAGCCCCCTGAGCAGAAAGGAATGCAGCATATTCACAAAATCCCACCTGACCTCGGAGTAGAAAACCAATCCCTTCCTCAGTGCACAGGACTCCCTGCATTGGGCAAGCTTTGGCTCAGGTGAGGAGAGGGGCAGTGGCTTCCCTGGCTTTCATTGCTGTCAAGTTTCACTCACTGTTCGAAAAGATTTCTGTACAGTTGGCAATATTCAGGTAAAAAGCCCATATAAAACATACAGCTTTTCTTTCATCCATTATTAAAACAGAGGCTGCAAGCAAAATTCAGAGCAGCACGTGCTTAAATGCACCAAGACAAATCATTTTCTGATTAATGACAGCTCCAGACGCACTTCCAGAGATGTGAGTGCTTGTAAGCTGCAAAGGATGTGCTGTAAAATGCATTTTGATTTAACATATTAAAGAACAATTATAATGCAAAATTTAAAGGAACAAGCCGAACAACAACCCAGAGGCTTAAGCAAACACTTGAACACCAAGACCAAGAGCAAGAAGGTGGTCTCCTGCCTATGCTGCTGGGCACTGCTACCAGACCTGGTCTTACCAGCACTGCCAAGTTCAGCCCCAGACACAGACTATGGGGTACACACCTTGGTGGTAACCAACAGCTCAAGTGCCTTGAAAGAACTCAGAGAAAAGAATGTCAGCAAAGCTCAGTCACTAAAGAGCAAGTCCAGTGAGAACACCACCAGTCCTCAGCTCTAAGGTCACTTCCCAAGGCAAGGGGAAGCATGGGAAGAATCAATCCACATCCCTGGCAAGGGAAGATACTCAGGGAGAGCAAATGTCAGGATGTCACCAGCTGGTGAGGTGACAGGTACATTTACCAGCATATATAGCATTTATGCATTGGAAATCTGCAGTGTAAAAGGCTCCTGATGAAGCTTCAATTCAAATGTCATCTCTGCTCAGAGGGGAAGGCACGGCGCCTGTCAGCACCGCTGCCACCAACCTGGTGCCCAGCCAAGTTAAAGGCTCAGAGAGAAACTCAGCATTAAATAGGATGGATTCACAGCTCGTCAGGGTGATTAGCAACCCCCGATCACTGGAGTTATTCAGAAGGAAAGAGGAAATATTTAGGACTTTCTAAGAATAAAAGTGGAGCATCTGCAAAGCCAGACATACAACGGGCTGCTAGTGGGAGGCAGAGAGGGAGCTGATGCAAACCTTTGGCAAATGCTTCTCCAAGCAGGAAAACTCCCAGAGCTCAGCTGACAGGCAACAAGGATGGTTCAAGATGGACCAGGCAGGAGAAATTCATTCCTATTCCACCTGGAAACAGTGAGTTGGAGCATGCTTCTCTCCTGTAAAACCCAATGCACTGGGAAGGATTGCCTGAATGCAATGCTAGGCAGCAACCCTGAGGCAAAGGGCTTTCAAAAGTGAGGCTCAGAGCATCACAGGAAGGGTTCAAGGGGCTCTGCTTATCCAGAGAGTCCCTAACAGAGCACAGAAATTCCAGCAAAGTCCTTCCCACACCTAGCCAGCACTGCATCTCTGAAGCACCCTGCTCTCAGCTCTGACTCTGGTCCCATCACCAGGATCACTCCCGCTCAGGAAGTAGATGTGAAAACCCAGCAGAGTCACACAGAGAGTTTCTGCTGAGAGCACTTTCCAAGGAAAGCTTGAACTCTCCCTTTTCACAGCTGGGTGCTGACGGTGCTGCACAACCAGGGGATGTGACCAAGGTCACACAAGGAACCGGTGGCAAAGCAGCAGTGGCTGCAGGCAGGGCCACCCCCAAGAGCTGCCCACCCCCTACACACTCAGAGCCCTGCACTGCTGAGGAGAGATAGGCTGAGATTTATTTAATAGCGTTAAAAAGCTTCCAAAAGTGGGCATATAGACACCCTTTATCTACAAAGCACAGCCATCAGTGGGTGATATTAAGCCATCGGTGCTGGAAAAGACAAGGGGAAATTATTTATGTGGTGTATCTTCAGAAAGCTGGAACGAAATTTCCCCCGGCTCTCGCCAGCTTGGCTGTGCTCTGCTTTCATTCAGCGGCTGCGTTCGGAGCCTTGCGAGTCTCACCGCATTCGTGGGTGTTGCTTAATTTTAAAAATACTCATTTCAATCAAGCTGAACAGAAGAAAAAAAATAGCACACAGAGAGCATGAACCCTGCAGCCTGCTGGATCTGGCTGCGCCATGTGTCCCAGCCAGGACACTTGACTAATGAGGCTTTTGAAGCAGCAGCAAGTTCAGCTGAAGAACTGAACGAAACAAAAGAATTACCTTTTTAAAAGTCCTAAAACTGAAAAAAACTTCCAGACTTTTCACAGGTGGATTTGAGTCAGCTCAGCTGCGAGGGAGAATGCTGAGGGCTTTCTTTTACCCAGCAGGTTTCTGTGAGTCAGGGATGCAGCTTGTTCAGGATGCTTTGCTCCAAAGGCTGTGGGAAGGCAGCACGGAGCATCCACAGCCATGGGTTTCACCTGTGCCCAGGCCTTGGCTATCCTTTATCCACCCAAAAGTAACTTAAAACATTAAATTGCACAGCTCAGCCCCAGATATCGAAGTCCTGGAGGTTCATGATGACGAGTATTGGCTTGATGTTCTGGCATTTCTGCTCAGAGCACAAAATACCTCATTTGGCATTAGTCAGGACACTGTGAGGCTGTGGAGGAGGCTCCCAATTTCCAGGACACTCATATCCATCCTGGAAAGCCCAGGAGAAGGCCAGGCTCCTGGGAGAAGGTTTGGTGCAGCTTTCCCTGTGGCCCAGAGGGGCTGTGGCAGTGGCTGCACATTGGGTAATTGTGTGTGCAAATCAGCCTCTTACATGGGCAATTACACCCCGGTGCTCGCTCAGGGTGCCCAGGCAGCACAGAGGCTACTGCTGCCACGTCCTCATGTGCTGCTCCGCAGGTCAGACGGCTCAAAAGAGGCAGAGGGAATGAAAAAGAAACATTTTTCCTGCCTCCCTGTTAGTTTTGGTTTTAAGGGATGAAGAGACTAATGTACGGGGGAAAATCAGCCTTTGCAGTGGGAGGCTGCAGCAGGAGCTCCCGTAGGCACTCCCCCACCTGCTCTTTCTTTCCCATGTCTGAGCCAGGAAGCTGAAATAACCCCTTGATCAGCCTTGTACAGCTAAAATGCCCTTCAGAGGAGCCCTGCCTGCCTTTGGAGCGATCTGGCGCTGTGGGATGAAGGCAACATGCTGGAAGATTCACCAAGAGCACCCAGCAGGAATCTTGCTCTGGCTGCTGCAGCCATGGGATCACAGCTCCCTGCAGAGACCCGTCTGGCACCATAGCCCTCCTTCCAATTTCTGAGCTAAAGAGCTTTTCAGACCCCATCCAGATTTAGATGGAGCAGGGATGGAGTGGGGGCTGTGTCATCCCTTTCTCTCCTATGAACACAACAGGGCTTCCTGCAGCCTATTTCATCCCTGAAATTCAATGCTCAAAGCCAGGAAGGAGAAAGACATCCTTAAGGTTGTTTATGAAGGCTTCAGTGGAGCTCACTGTTTAACTCACAGCCTTCCACAGAGAGAGAAAAAATATCATAACAAACATTAGAAATGTTCAGGAAACAAAGAGAGAAAGAAGTGGTGTCTGTTCCTGAATTAAGCAGCCTGCCAACCACCACCAGCCCCAGCTCCTCTTCAGTCGTAAGCAAAATATTCCAGAAGTGTTTAACTTTCCTACAAAGTCTTTGAAGAAGCTTGTTACTATTACAATGAGCAAAGCACAAACAGGGCTCTTCTGTCTTGGCCAAACAACTGACTGAGCCTGGAGTAACCACAGACCCACACAGCTCAAACACGGGATGATGCACAGCCCTGCTCGGTGGGGAGCAGAATGTGGGCACAGGAAGGCAGAGAAGAATCCTATGAGCTCTGACAGCTCCAAATTATCCCCTGGTGTAAAGCTCTCTCACAGGAAAACAATAAACCATTAGGGATTTTTGTTGTTTTGGGGTTAGAATTACAGAATAGAACCACAAAATCTCCTGAGCTGAAAGGGAACCACAAAGATCAAAGCCTAGCTGCTGGCCCTGCACAGGATAACTCCAAAATCACACCATGGGGTTTTTTGATGAGGATGGCTTAAAGCCCATTTCAATCTACACAGATGCAGAGGTCATGGAAGTCCTTATCTGAACAAAGCCAGACCAAGCTGTGTTCCTGCAAGTTGCTGGGACTGCAGCAAAGTGTGGGGCTAGGGCTGGCTCCAGCTGAGCAGAAGGGAGACCTCAGTCTGTGGCTATCCTCTTCCCACAGACTGAGCAGAGAAGGTGCTCCTGTGCCCTGCTGGGAAGATAGTGGATGCTGGGTCCTACAGTGGCCAGGGAGACACCAAGTGAGGGCCCATCTCCATCCCACAGCTGTGGCTTACCAGCCCAAGCCCCAGTCAGCATTAAACCGAAACCACTTCTGCATATTTTGGGATGCAACCAGCATCCATCCTCAGTACATCTGTGTCTTATGCTGGGAGAGGTCAGAATGGTATCGAATCATCTTTAGAGGGCAAGAGCTGCTTGCAATGCCTGTTAACCTTCAAAGTGTTCTCTCACAAGCAAACTCCCCAAATGCCCTCCTCTAAAAATAATGCAACATAATTATGCCATTCATCACTTTTTTTCCCTCCCTTTTTCCCCATGCAGCTCTGTAACCTACAGCCAAAGCCGTGTTTCCCTAAGCAGAGTTTTGATAATACAGCACTATTCTCATCTCCGGCAAGTTTTACTGTAATTACAGAGATGTGTTGCAGACATTACACACTCTATAATTAGCACTAATTGCATTACATTGTCACAAAGAAGTCATTTACACTCCATGAGTTCAAGAGATTGGTCTGGACAGTTTAACAGAGATGAGAAGCACTCAATGGCATCCCACAGAAGTGGCCAGCAGGAGCAAGGACAGCATCCAAGAGGCTCTCCCAGAACTCCAAGAGGGAAGGAGATTTACAGCACAAATGCACGAAAAGGCTTCTCCACAATGAGAACCACTGTCAGATCTAGAAAGTTCTCAGAGAGTGGGGAAGATGAAATGCTATAAGTTGGGACTTTTTTGGGAGGGGGGGAGGGGCGGTGGGGGAGGGCAGTGTGGGCTGAAGCCTGTTCTAAACTAGTGGTGGCTGGGAAGGATTTCTGTGGATGCTGTGCCCGTGGGAGTGTACAGCCCCAGTATGACATGCTTTCCCCACCTGATGCCCCACAGATATAGTTTGCTGCTTCTCTTCTCCCCTGACATCACTTTCTGCAGCCCATGAGAAAGGAAGTGGCAAGGAAAGCTGGAGAGCCGGAGCTCGGGGTCCTGCTGGGTGCTGGGGAGCTCACACTGTGCTGCTGCTTCCCTCCTCCCATGTCTTGCACATAAAGGGCAGAGAAAAAATGTGAAGGCAGAAAGAGAATGGCTTCATTGTGGTCAACGGGACCACAGGAAAACCTCAGTCTCCTCCCCTGGCATTTCACTGGGGAACCTGTGAGACCCTTCTGTGAGACCTCCATAAAAACATGACTCACTTTATCTGGTATCTAAGCAAACCCAGCTGGGTTTTGAGGATTGCCCTGGCACACACTTTCCAGGGCCCCAGTTTGGCTCTGGCCTCTTTCCTGACACCTGCTCAGATGCAGGATTCCTCCGTGCAGAGCTCGGCTCACCCCTTGCTCCTGTGCTCTGCTGTGAGCACCATGGGCTGGGTGCTCACTGGGATAGTTTGACCCATCTGGGAACCAAAGAGCTGCACTAAGGGCTATCTGAGGAGTTTCCCTCTGTCTGGTTGGGATTTGACCCTGCAGCACTTACAGTGTTTTTTACCTATATCTTAGGTCTACTAAGGGCTTGAGTCCTTTATTTTTTTCTCTGCTACAGCAGTGTCCAATTCCTGCAGCCCCTTTGGCTTTCCCTGGCACTCAGAAGGCTCTCCAGGATTGCAGCAATGCTCTAAGTAGGATGCAGCACTCCAGGATGGATGTGCTAGGATTGGAGGAGAGCAAAAGGGCACAAAAGGGAGCAGAGAGAGCCCGTGCTGGAGGAGGAGAGGCTCTGCTTTGTATTTAAATCCAGTTAGATCCTTTGCCAGCTGAATTGGTTTTGACGGGGCACAGATGGGAACAGTTCATGCACATGGAGGAAAGAGCCGTCACTTAGTGAGAGGCAAAGCCGACCTGGCAGAAGGCACGAGAGGGTCAGGCTACCATGCTGCATAAAACCTCTGCAGCAAAAAAATGTCTCTGCCTGATGGGGATGGGGGAGCAGCTGCTGCAGAGGGGGATCTGTGCCATGATGCAGCTCTGCCCAGGAAGGAGATAACTCTCACATACCCAAACACCTGGCCAGGTGCAGCAGGTATGCAGAGATTTCTTTGCTTAAGCAAAGAGAAGTATGATATTTTGGCATAGGAATAAGGATGGTCCTGGCTGGTGTCCCTCTAGAGTGGAGGTCCCATCATGGTGGGTCCCCACAGAATGACATCAGGGATAAGTCTGGCTCCAAAGGTTTTTCAAGGTCAACAGGCAAAGGCAGGACCAAGCTGGGAGGGCAAGGTGGCAGTACTCCAGCACAGTGGAGTTGGGAACAGCCCAGTGTCTGTGACCATGCTTCCCCAGATAGGATGTCAGGCCTTGCTTGGGTTGGGCTCTTCATCATAATTAATTCCAGTACAAGACATAATCAACAAGAAGAAATAAAGGTGGCTTAGCAAGCTCCAGCCCTCGGATGTGCTGCTGGTGTCTACAACCCCACCAGACCTGATTGGACCTGTGGTTCCCTCTTGTCCAGCATCCCATCACTGTTGTCCCTAATATTGCTTAGACATTTCAGGAGGAAACCCTGAGCCTTCTCCTAAACTGAGGAGCCAGAGGCTGGTGGGGCTGGAAAGTAGAAGGTTGTGGCTTCCTGCAGAAGACAGGTTTATGGGGACAAATACAGCTCTTGGCTCTGAAGCTCACTGAACCTTTTCACCTCTGCAACTATGAATTTTTCAAGCCAAGGATGCACTGAGAGACTTGGCACCTCCGTTTTACTTCTCCCAGCTGACTAGCAGAGGCATGGGCCATGTCCCTGTGAGGTCAGCACTAGACCATAAGCAAAACTCATTAAGGTGCTGTCCCCTCTTGAACCATACAAGGGGCTGTTGCCCCTTCTTTGGGACACCAAACCCATGCCAGGCAAACAAGCTGGGAGAAGCCTCTGCTTCTTTCCAAGAAAATCTAGTAAATTTGATCCCTAGCTCTATCAAAAGAGGCAAAACCCAGCTGTTCTCCCAAAAGTCTTGGGGGTCTTGGGGCAGGGACGGGAGGTGAGAGTCAGCAAGAAATTTGTGTATCAAAGAAACTCAGCTCAGTGGCCAGTGGCCAAGGACTTTTCATGTGTATTTCCAGCCTCCGCCAGGAGATTCTCAGATGCTGGAAGAGCTTTTAATTCAAACCAGGTGCCTCTGAAATGAAAACACTCAGAAAGGAGAACTTGATCACTTTCCCTCAAGAAAAAAAAAAAAAAAGGTATAATAATGAGGGCAATTGTGCATGTTTCAGTGAACAATCCTTCCTGGCACAACCCTCCATGCTCCCAACTGCCCATTCCAACCATGGAAACTGAAACATTTGGTGGGCTGGAGGGAAGAGAGCCAAGCACAGTACCCAGAAAAGGAGCCCCAGGCTGGTCAAAATCCACCACAAACAACTTTTGTTACCCTGCCCTGCTCTGCCCGTGAACTGAGCATCAGCTCTCCCTCAAGCTACTGAGAGCACCAGAGGGGCAGCTGCAGCTCAGGAGTGATCCCTGCTGGGAAGCTGGGATGGACAACACCAACATCAACACCTGCCAGCCCCCAGCCTTCACTGCTGCAAACCAGCTGCTCCCCCAGATCCAGTGCTTGCTGAGCAGAGCCATAAATAATAACAGAGAGACTCAGGAAGAAGGGGACCTGCCTCCCCAGACCTACCCTGCAATGACGATGAAGAAGTCCAGGCGGTTCCATGTGTCCCCCAGGTAGCATTTCTTCCCAAAAATCCCCAATGCAATCATTTTGACGATCATTTCCACAGCAAAGAAGGCAAAGATGAAGTCATCAAAGCTCTGCAAAAGAAAGGAAGGGAGGAGGGATGCTCCTGCACACTTGCACCAAGGGAGGGAATTAGAAACCTGAGTCCAGCAAGGTCTCCTCTTGCATCTCTAAAAGCTAAATCCCTGGGAAGAAGCTGTGCTGAGAGCAGCCCTGTGTCTTCCCCAGCCCAGATGGTCCAACAGCACCCATAGTGCCAGGATAATGGGACAAGTATATTTTGGGCTCTGTTTTCACTGACATCTAGATGGTTGGCCTTCCCCAAGCACTCCCAGAAAGGTTTAGCTAGTCTGGGGCTGGCACAGCCTGGCAGGGGCTTTGTCTGACAGCACTGCATGTTCTCATCCGAGCATTAAAACCAGGATTTTTCAAGTGCTCACAGGACAGACAGTGCAGGCAGGACCTGACATCCTGGGACACCACGCCACCATGGCTGGAGCCAGCTCAGTCCTTCCCTCTCCACATCAACCTGAGGCTGCTGTTGAGCTTCCAGCAGCGCCGGGGCTGTACCTGGAGGATCCTGCAGCGTGGCGAGTCGCAGGCGATATCTTCGCAGGGGTGGAACATGCCCAGCGTCACACAGTTGAGCAGAATCACCAGCATGCTGACCCTCTCAAACCATCTGCACACGCCCATCAAGGAGGCAACAGACCCAGAGGTGCATCCAGGAGAAGCAATATCTGAACTGGAAAGCTTTTCCTGGTCTTTAAGGCCAGGAGCAGACCAACTTCCCTACGTTAGGCGTTCTCTGGGGTTACATGTTGAGCTACCTGCATGTGTTCTCCCCATGCTGCCATCAGTGGCTACAGCTGATGTGAAAACCACTCTAAAATGGAAGTTGCATGGCAAGAGTGCTGAGTGCTGATGTGATGGATTAAAACATTTAATTAAGTGAGCAATATCAACTTTTAGCAAAAAAACTAAACAACCCCACACCATTAATTTCCTCTCCTAGCATTTTACAGAAAAGCACTTTAACATTACGATTTCTATTAACCATGTCCCAGCTTATCCCAGGGGTGTTTCCCCGAAGCCACTGCTTAAACTTTCATTCCCAATCCAAATCAAGATTGCCAAACCCATTAATGAACAGCCTAAAAGCCTTTAAGTGAGGGCCAGCAGAGCCCATTCTGTACTCTGCCTCCCTGCCTCTCGGAGCAATTTTGAAAGAGCTGAACTGCTGGAACAGATGTTGGATGCACTTTTGGGGCAGAATAATGTGCTGCTGCAGCACATCCCCTTAGGGATGGTTCAAACCAGGTACCCACTTCCTGCATCCTTCTGGGACCATTTCCAGGAGCACAGAGATGGGAAATCCAGGCACTGGTTCAGTGTGGTGCTGGGGTTATCTTCCAGCCTAGTATGAAAAACACCCTCTCGACTGCCAGAACCCACAGACAGTAGGGCCATGCTCCTGCCTGAGTGCCAGCAGCAGCTTCTGTGCTCCAGGAAAATAAGCATGGCCCTTGTCAGACGAGAGTTTTCACTGCAACACAGCAGCGGGTGGTGTTGAGGAGCCCGTGCTGTAGCGTTATCTGCCTGGGGAAGTGGAAGGTGAGGATGAATCAGCGGGTGCCTCCCCACCGGGCACACAGGCCTGGGGCTGGCAGCTCCCGCCACCCATCCTGGGCGAATTCCTGGAAAATCACATGGGGCTGAGTCACGGTTTGGTTGTCAACAATCTGGATCTTAATTGGGAGAAATGTTTACAGGATATTGGGATAGACATTCCAACTGTCAGGGTGGGGGGCTATGGGCTGGGATATTTAGCCTAACTATAGTCCTGTAGGGGCAGGCATGGAGGGCAGCCAGAAGAAGGGGCAGCTACTGAAGGGAATCCCCATCCTGGGGGGCTGGGAAGATCCCCCAGCAGAACCAGCCATGTCCAGGGCTCTGCCAGCAAGGATCTGCAAAGCCCTTGGGAACATAAAGAATTAAAAGAAACCCTGTATGATCCCAAAGGGGTGACAGAAGGAATGTCACCGTCGTGGGCTGTGCAAGATATGCGGCAGGGAAGTGAGGATGTCCCAGGACAGCTGGGCTGGTCGGGTCAGAACCTGGGAAGACAGACAGACAAGTCCCCAGACAGTCAAAGATCCATTCAAATTCTTCCGTGGCAGTGGACAGGAGCCTTCACTGGATGTGGATCTCCTCCATACACTCCATCCCAGCTGGGGGTGCTTTTGCCCCAGTAGGCAGCTGCTGATGCTGGCTGGGGACTGCAAATTCCTGGGCAAGCAGAGACGGGCACACAACCATGGTGGGCATCAGCTTGGAGCCACTCTGATCTCACCTCCTCCCTGTCCAAGACCCAGCACAGCCCTAATGCTCAGCCAGGGCAGCTGAGCAGAGCCGAGCCCACCACAGCCCCATGTCTGGCACAGAGGGATGACAACAGGCTGAAATGGAAGAGCAGAGGATGGCACCAAAGACACCCTCCCTGTCCTTCCCTGGCATGCCACAGTCTGTATCATGCCTCAGATGCCCCTCAATACTCATTAGAGTGTACCAGTGACTGATTGCAAGTGGAGGGAAGCCAGGAGAGTGCAGCCCCCCAAGATGCCACAACCTGCCCCACATAGGGCACCAGCTGTGGCCAGCAGGGAGATCTGGGGGCCAAAACCACATCTGTACCTCCAAGAGGGTCCCCATGGTACAGCCAGCAGCCCCTACCTGCCCAAAGACATGGTGCCCCGGGCCAGAACCTCCCATCTTGGCACAGCCATGGCCTCCCCCATGCTGCTCACCATGGCTATGGTGAAGGTCCCCCCATCCTATCCTGTCCCCCCTTCTCAGGGTTGCCCTCCCCACATCCCAACTTGTCTTGCAGGAACAAACATCTGCAGGCAGGAAAACAGCCTGGAGAGCGGGGAGGACCGAGGGAGCAGGAGGGGTGTTTATTTGCTGAGGGCAGAGGTTTTTTTATCCCAAATTTAACTGCAGACCACTTATCAGCATATTTCTCCCTGGAGCACATACATTTCAGTCCAATATAACACTTCACCCTGATTAAATATTCCTGGGACAGGCACCCCAGCAGTGCCAAGGGCAGTATGTTAATGTTCAGCTGATAGATCAGAAGGCTGGGGGGGAGTGTTATTTTTTCCCCCCTCTTTTTTTTCCAGCTGAATGAAGATTCAAGCTCTTTCTTCTGCTAATGGGATTTTCAGAGGCACACAAAGTGCTGCTGGCTATGGCTTTGTACCGACCCTCCTTTGAGCCGAGAGGCTGACAAAGGGAAACTCGTCAATTAGCAAAAGCAGAAGGTGCTTTTTTGAATGCCTCTCACTGCTGCAGGGAAGGGGCAAATCAGCTCTGGGGAAGCATCAGAGATAGTGTTGGTCCCTGGCCAGCAGTTCAGGTGAGGAGGAGAATACTTGAAAGGAGGGCCACCACCCAGTGTCGAGCTGAGCCCACAGCCCTCAGTGCGTGAGATAAATATTTGCAGGGAACAGAGCTGGCCTTCAGGGTCCTGCCCCCTCCTCACACCAAGCAGGGCTGATATTTAAAAGAAAAAGGATTAATAATGGGGTTCATGACTACACAGCAGGTGATCACCCCATCCACCCCACGGGTGTCAGAAAGTCACCGCTTTTAAGGGTCACCTGCTCATCCCAGCATATTCTTGAAAATCCACATTTTTACAATCAACGCGCTCAAGGCAGGCAGCCAAAATCCTCACAGATTCTTTTCAACTAAAAAAAAAAATCTGTTTCTGCCACACAGAAATTCGCAGTAACACTTCTGTTGTAATCTGACTCTTAAAATTCATAAGATAGAGAGAACAAAAGAAAAAAAGAAGGAAAATGTCCAGAAGTCACTCACTTGTTACCAAAGGAGCCCTTTCATAGAGCAGGAGCCCTCAGCCCCTTCCCACCACCAGTGCTCCCAGTGGCCACGTGCCCACGATTCACAGCACCTGACCTTTCGTAATTAAGAGGCAAGAATCCCAGATTGAATTAGCCAGCACTACACAGCCTAATATAATTAAAAGAGAAAGATATTGCATTATGCTTGCTATGATTTGGTTGCAGAAGTTTGGATCAAATTCACCAGTGAGTGAATTAAATCGGGATCTGTTGCCCAAGGGCAGCAGTAACCAGGTAAGATGTTCAGTCCAGCTGCATCCCGGACTCTTTCCATGGAGCTGGAGCACTTGCACTGGTCCTGGAGGGCTCTTTGGCTTGGGGGTGAGAAGAGCAGGCACCTCTGTGCCCCAGAGATGGGGGTCCCTTTCCTTGGGGAAGTGCCACTGACTGAGCCAAGTACGGAGGGGAGCATTTGGTGATGCTCTACAGGGACACACACTCTTCTATGGGATTAATACTTATTTCTTCCCTTGATGCTTTGCTATTCCCAGGTAGCTCCCACCATTCCCCCTCTCCTCCTTCCCTGCATCCCTCTCTCTCCCTTCCTGACCCCCCCCTCCCACTCTCCAGCGAAGAAGCAGCTCCAAGGACAGCTGCTACTTCTCCAAGGACAGCAGCTGCCATTGCTGGGAGGTGGGGTGGGACAGCCCTCCACACCCCTCCTCAAGCACAAGCACTGCGATGGGAGCAGGGCTCCGTGGGCAAGGGGAGGCAGCCCTGCAGCACCAGGGGCTGCAGGTTTGTACCATGCAATGAAACTCAACCACAGCAATGCATAAAACCCCCTGGATCCAGACAGGTGACACTGGGCACTCTTTGCTGCCTGTTTTTTAGAGCAAGGAGTCGTTTTTTTCGACCCAGAGATCACATCCAGGACCAAGTGCCCCATCAGCACCCACAGCCATTGCTTCTGTGCCAGGAGAAGCCCTCACTCACTGGGACAGCAGCTGGGATTTGACAAATGTGTGGAAAGTGCTGGCAAGGCCTGGAAATTTTTGTGCAAATGTGATATGAAAATTGGGTTGAAATGACAGCCTTCCCCTGCAGTGTCACCAAGTCCCACCAGCTTAGGAGTGACACCGGGATAAGCTGCAGACGTTAATGAGAGTGGAGTTTTAGGCTTCATTCATATCATCAATTCCAGAAATAACCCCTTTGACAGAAGCATAATGGCACTTCCAGGGCCTGGCCTTTTTGGGGGGGAGGGGGCGGTGGGAGAAGACAGGGACTAAAATCCTAAAACATTAATTTAGGCCGTTTGCAAGGGAAGTTAAAAGTCCTCAGAATTAATCTGCCTTCACAGATGGAAATAATAACCCCTTCCCAGCTTTGCCTCTGACTGCACCAAGGCAATGGGAAAAGGCTCATCATGTCATGCCCAGTTAAAGGTTATAGGATTCCCATCACAGTCCTGGACATTTAATTAGATTTAATTTTTTTTTTCCTACCACATTCCTTTCAAAGCAAGACTGGCCTCTGTATTTTGCTTTTAGCATTTGCAGGAAGCATTTCCACCTCTGTGGATGCAACAACGCCAGAGGTGCTCTCAAATTAATTATCTCTATCCAGTGAATCCACTTCCCTGACCTGCAGCCAGGCACTGGCAGGGATCTGCCCCCAGTGTCATTGTAATGTGGTCTCTACCCTACAGCTTTGCCCTCCCAGATGCTTTTCCAGGCCTGCTCCCACCTGTCCCTCTGAGGGACACAAGCTCAGGCTGAAGCAGGGAAGATGCTGCAGGATTTACAGCCCTTCCTGCAGCATCACAGCACCACAGCAGCGGTAGACCTGCTTTTCCCTGGCAGGATGGAAAAGCCACTGCAGGCACGGCAGCCCTGGCATGCTCATGGCACACGTGTGATGGAGCACTTGCCTTCTGCCCTGTGGTCTGCAGGGATTTGTGCCAGGCAAGTCCCATCGCCAGGGCATTCCTGGAAAGCAAAGCTCAGAGGCTCCTCCAGTGAGGTTGCACAAAAGGGTTTAAAAATTCAAGCACTGCTCAGAGAGAGTTTCCATTTCCACCGTGTGGCAGTCTGCCCCATCCCAGGTCACTGCAGCTGGCAGGCTG
This sequence comes from Anomalospiza imberbis, assembly GCF_031753505.1. NCBI lineage: Eukaryota > Metazoa > Chordata > Aves > Passeriformes > Viduidae > Anomalospiza > Anomalospiza imberbis. The sequence continues at coordinate 9,007,989 of NC_089699.1, read as the reverse complement.
AGGACACACTGCCAGGAGCTGGCATGACCCCACTGAACCTGGCATATCCCCATCCACTGGCTCTGAGCTGGGAAAAAGCCAGGCAGGAGCATCCCTGCCTCATCAGTGCTCTGCAGCTCTTCAAAACCATTTCCCTCCCAGTGCAGACAGATGCAAGAGGTTCTTTTAATTCATGCAGCTTCACAATTAAACCTGGGAAACCAAAACAGGGCGATTATTCATGGCAGTGTTTTTGGAAATGTCATCTCTAATTCATTTTGGCTTGCAGATGTTCAAAGGGATGCACTGCTGGCTGCTTCCCTCTGCCATGAAAGGCAGCACTCTGCTCCCATCCTGGCGAAACTACGGAGTCCCCAGTGGCCCTGTAACACATAAAAGGGACTGTAAAGCCCAAAAGTGGAGGAAAAGGGGGATTTCAGGGAGCAATCGTCTTATCATTCTTCTCCCAAGGACTTAGAATCAGCACTGTCAGCTGCAGGCAGAGATGCTCTCCTCTGCCTGTGAGATGCAGCCACCTCTGAAGGGAGAGGTAGGATTTGCTCAGCAGTGTGGAGGAGCCCTGTTCATCCACCCAAGTGATGAGGCAAAGAATGATGCCGTATTTAGAGGGGATGGGGAGTGACAAAAAAGGTTGTTTGGTTAAAAAAAAAAAAAATTTTGAAACCCTGATGAGGTTCTTATTTGTCTTACAGTTTCAGTATTGTTTCCTGGTAACCTTTTAGATTTCTACTTTAAGAGCTTTTTTCCAGCAACCAAAAGGGTTTAAAATCTTATTGCTTAAAGAGAGAAAAAAAAAAATGAAGATAAAAAAAAAATCCTGCAAGCTGAGTGACTTGCATAATCTCCAAACTTCAGGAGCTGGAGCTTTTAAGAAAAGCCCTACATACTGCTTGCAATTAACTCCTGAGCTGGGAGGGCTCAGCTGCTGGCAGCATGGCTCTGGGACCAGCATCTGCAAGGATAGGTGCTTTAATAAAATAAATAAAATATCGTATAATATAATGTAATAAAATGTCAAGCAGGAGCACTTTAGGCTAAATTTAATTTGGCTTCTCATCCCAGTCCTTCCCTCCTCCTCACGCCTATCTCAGCACCAAGAGCAGTGACCAAAACAGCCCAAAATGAACTGGTGCACAGGGTCAGTGCATGGCCCCAGCCCTGGTCCAGCAGGATGGGTCAGGTGGGAGCCCCGTGGAGTTCACCAGCTCTTTCACCAGCCGAAGCCATGTGCTGAGACCCCAACTCCCACTGCTCTGCATCTCCTGGAGAGAAGGGCAGAAGAGAAGAAGGTGAAGCCTCGCTTGCCCAAACCAACCTCCACAGAAGCTTCAACTTCCCCCCAAACTCCTTCTCCCAACAGTTTGGCACCTTCAGCTAACATTTGGGTGGCTCAGGGACAGGCACTCCTCCCATTCATCCCACCAGAATGGGGCTGCAGAGGTGGGAACACGTTCCCATCCTCTACCCAGACCTGTCCCTCCCAGCTCCCAGCTCATCCTCTGCACCAGCCATCACCTCCTGTGACAGAGACAGGGGATGGGCTCCCTCCCAGCAGCTCACACATGGCATTAACAGAGATGTTGTCATGAACAGTAAAATCCTTCCTAATGGCCAGGTCTTCCACAGGGAGACTGTGGCTACCAGTTAAAACACTCTCAATCTGCCAAAGCCATTGCTGAGGCTCAATAACTTATTTAAGACCCTTTCCTCCACCACGCCTTATAAAGTGCACATTGGATGGACACTAAACCCCCAGATATATATATTTAAATTCACTCACTGTAAATGTCCCTTAACAGCACCTGCCCCTAAAGCTCAGCCGGTGCCAGTTGCTCTCCAGGACACATCCACAACACCCAGCAGTGCCACCTCCTCCCGATGCACAGATCCAGCCACACTGCAGGACGGAGGAAAACCCATGGAAACCCAGGGAAATGCTGCAGCACGTGCAGATGCATCTTCCCCTGCTGCTTACACAGAGCAGCACCTCATGCAGAGCTGCCAGAGGCATCTCTTCCTCACTGAAGGACCCTGGATATTTGGGATACTATTAAGTTTCTGCCATCCATGATTCTGCTTGCTGCTACACTCAAGACAAAAACCATTATGCAAGGCTGCCTAAACAAGTTGCAGTGAAATCTTTGTAACATCCTACACCAACACATAGTTGGGATATGTCACATATTTGTCTTATTTTGCTCCTTCTTTGTCCTTTTTTAGTCTCCTTCTACTTTTTCCCCCTTGGAAGTACGCTGGTTCCCATGGAAACAGTGATGTTATGGATATGGACAGAGCTCCAGTGACGTCCACAAGTTCAGTATAAAAGCAGATTTATGTAACAGTTGGTGAAATGAAGGAATTGAAGGGATGGCTCTGCATGGCCACACATGTGGCATCAGGGCTGCCGTGCCAAGGAGGTTGTGCTGCTCAGACAAGTTCACACTAGAGGGGGAAAGAATGACAGGACAGGGAAGAGGAGTTCCCAGACTCATGGAAAGATGGATGGGGATAAAACTAGTCCTAAGCATATATATATGATTTTTAATCTATGTTTATTATTTATATTTTAATATTGATGTATTTCCTTCAAGACCATCTCTCACTCTCTGCTGCTGGCGCAGAAGGGTAGATGAGATCCAGGGTACCGACCCTGGGAACAGAAACTCTCCTGCCTGCACTCACTGGGAGCTGCAGGAGCACAGCCTGATCCTTGCTGCTGCCCCAGCCCCACGATGGAGGCCCTAGCTGACAGTGCCTGGCTCCATGGCCAGGGAAGGAGATCCCCTCTGAGACAGACCTGCCTGAAGCCAGAAGGGGATCATTGTCAGCAGGCTCCTGCAGGCTTCAAAGACTGAGCAAATCAGGCACATTTCCTCTTTTTTGCAAACCTGTGATTTAAATCCCTTCCTAGGGCAGCGCACAGATGGAGGGAATGTCTCTCCTCCTCCTCCTCCTCCTCCTCCTCCTCCTCTGCCATCAGTCCCCAAGGAAGAAGCCTGAACAGCTTCCAAAATGAGGCATTGCCATGCCCAGAGACATGCCACCTTGAACCCCCACTTCCCACAGAGGCTTGGCTGGCAGGCACCACGCTGCACAGAGCCAAGACCTCCAAATATCAATGTATTAATAAAGCCAGGGAAGCGACAGGCTGATTACATCCCAGGGACGTGCTGGGGAGAACAAGCCAGTGCTAATTGTCCTGGCAGCTCCTCTGCTTCCCTTACCATCCCTGACAAGCTCACTCTCTGCTCCCACCAACACTGGGTTAACCCTCTTTGGCCAGGAAACCTCTGTGCCCACACCTGCAGAGCCAAAATATTCCTTGTGAAGCCAAAGTATTCCCTGTGAAGATTAGCACCCTGCCTGTCACAGGTGAAACAGGCTCTCTGCCTCCCTCCACAAACCTCTCCCCTGGGGACCACTCCTCCTCCCCCACCCACATCCCACTGGAGGATGCAGCCCTCTGAGCCCCCAAACTCCCACATGAGCTGAAACCAAATCCCAGCCTATTAAATATACACAAAGTTCATGAAAGATGCATCCAGGGAGGAGAATGTCATTGGGGCAGTGCAGGAGATGGGACAGGTCTGCAGGATCACCACCACCTCTGCTGATTAATCCAGCACATCCCTAATCACCCAGACAAGTGGATGGCAGGATGGCACCAAGTGAGGACCACAAAACCTGGTGAACATGGGGAGAGATAGCAATTACAGCTGGTCTGCATGTTCCCTGCAGCAATCCCAGCTGGATCTTGGGCAGAGGGAAAGGGAATTCCCTCTGCTGACTGAGGGCCAGGGGAAACCTCAGAGGAAGAGCTCTTGGTGAGCAAGCTAAACAAACAACCCCATCTCCATCCCAGACACATGACCTGTTTCTACCCTGCCCCAGCCTTCCACTCAGCCCATTCCCATTCATCCAGAGTCACTGGGCAAGGGATGCTCATGTGCAGACTGCGACAGACAGGGAAATGATGGCACAAGGCAGGATCCTGGGAGAGAACCCTCCTAGAGAGGCAGAGAATCTGAAGAACAGCACAGCCCTCACCAGCAAACCTCACACTGCCAGACCCACAGAGTCATCACCAAGAAGTCCTAAAAGGCAAATAGGAATGAGGACATTCCACAGCACCTTCCACCCACCCTCTTTCACCAAGCAGGGAGCCATGCTTGGTGAGTGCCTCATGTCCACTGCACTGAGGCAAACACCTTCCAAGACACCTAGAGAAGCTCGGGCTTTGGGGTTTGTCCATTTGTACTCCCCAAATGGGCAGTGTGGGGCTTGGGGGAGGAAAAAGGGAGACAGGAGGAGAAGCAGAGTGCTGGCTGCAGTGGCTCCAAGAGGAGCCAAAAGCATCCAGCTCTTGGCCACATCTGCTGCAGCTGTGCCCTTCATGTCCCCAGCACAGTATTTTGATTGCAGAAGGGTACAAGCTCAAAGTCCCTAAGGAAACCTGGCCAAACCTTACAAAAAGTTCAAAGGACAAATCCAAGGACAAACCCAGAATCATTTTAAGCCTATGGAACAAGCCATGGCAGAAGGGCTGGAAGGGTCCAAACGGCTTAAAGCAGAGCTGGGGGACACAGACCCCATGTCCCCACGCCTTCTCCTTTCCCCTTCACTGCTGCCCTGTCCGGGGGACACTGGCCAGGGGGGTCCCCAGGAGTTTCTGAGGGCATGGTCTGACTTGCTGTGATTGGAAGGGTAGCTGAGGGAGAGCCTCCTTTGAGGAAACCCTGCTCTGGGAGCTGTGCATGACCCAGGGAGAACCAAGCCCTTCCTGCTTACTGGTTGGCATTAGCCAATGCCAGGTACAACTTTCCATTCAGAGTGTTGCTGGAGAAATACAGCTTTGGGGCGACTCAAACCACCCACCGATTTTTGTGTATGTCTTCTTACCCGGCTGCAAGCTGCAGGAAAAAGAATATTAAAGAAATTATGTTTACAAAGTCTGAACATGGTGATGATTTTCCAAATGGCCTGCTAAAGTGTTTCATTTAGAAACTGAGCCAATGTTTCCTTTCTAAAAAAAAAAAAATCAATGTAAAATACAATATTTTGTTGCAGGTTAAGTACTAATTAGACTAGAACCATCTTACACACTTTGGGTTTTGAAGTCTATGATCAATAAAAATAACAAAAATAGCTGTTTTCAGTGAAAGCAACACAGATGAGTAGCAAGGAGGGAATTCTGCAGGTGGGGAAGTGGAGGTCAAGGTTACTCCAGCCCACAATCCCTGCTTTTTTCCCTGCATGGAAGAGCCTACAGCCTATCTGTGACTTCACTGGGAGATGCTGGTGCACCTGACTCAGTTTTTGAGGTGTGTACAAGGAACACTCGTCTGCAGGAACAGAAAAATCCTGACAGCACATCAAAATCCCACAGTGACTAAAATCCACCCCAGGCTTATGTGGAACAACCGGGAGCAGGAAGCTGCTCTCCGTGGGCAGCAGGAGCTGGAGCAGGGGCTCAGCAGAGTTGGGTGTTTGGTCTAACTGAACCCTGCAGGCAAATCCATGGCAGAAACTCATGGGTTAGCATCTTGCTTGCAGAGAAGGAGTGAGGTGGTAGAGGAAGGAAGAAGCAGGAGGAGATGGTTGGGATGGTGCTCAGTACAGGAGCCACGCTTTGCTGTGGCACTTGTGTGGACACAGGCGATGCCACCCCAAAACACCTCCCAGTCTCACACAGCCACACAGCTGCAGCCAGGGCAAACAGGGCAAGGCCAGGTTAAAAGCAGGATTCACCCCGCATGCTCCAGCCCAAACCTTGGCCTGCACTCTGATGTGATGCCCTATACATGCCATACCCCACTGCCCAAAACCAAAGGCGGATGTGGAGGGAAGGTGTACGAGAAGCAGCAGAGGCTCCACTGCAGGGTTTGCATGATGGATGTTAGATGAAATATCTGAAGTCTTAGAAAAGATGACAAAAGGAGCTATTCTGTAAAAATTAAGGTACATCCTATGGAATCTGCTTGCAGGGATGGCACTGCCCCTGGTTTCCTCTGCCCAGGCAAGGACAGCTGCAAGAGAGGGGCACAGAGTCAACCATGTCCTCTACTCCTGCAATTCCCTCCCAGCAACCTGCTTGCTGCTAGTGGTAGTCCAAGTGTGATTCCGGTATTCTCAGGGGAAACAGACCAGTCTGGCCTCCCCTCCAAGCAAGGAAAACCAAGGAGAAGGATGAAGCCTGGCTGGCAGCAGGGGCAGCTTCCCACCTTCCCAGCAGTCAAGACGCAGGCAGTGCTCCAGAGCTTCCCGGGGGTTTGGGGCATCGCAGCAGTTTGATGCTTTCAGCTTCATGACAGCGCGTTGGAGTCTCCTTGCAAAGATGGGAAGTGGGAACAAACAGGCTGAGCACAGGGCTGGCTGCCTGGGATGGCAGGAAAGGGGACACGATGGGACACGGCACCAGGGATGCTCATCCTGCTCCCAGCATTTGAAGATCCCTCTGCGTATCCCAAGGTGCTGCTACCACAGGGAGGGGGCTTTTTTTCCCAAGGATCAGGTAGATAAGCTTGCCAGGGTGCAGGGATATGCAACCCTGTGAGGTAGCACCCACAGGGCTGAGGGGTGCAGGAGACTCTAAGGGAGAACCATTCCAGTGCTGCCACCCTGCAGTGGCACTGGCAGGTATCTGGCCAGTGCCCTCCTGCTGGCAAGTAGGAATTTATTAAACACAAAATACCCTATTTAATTAGCGTCAGGCTTCAACAGCAGCTAACAATAGCCAGGAAGCTCAGCGAGAGGATGGCACACCATCTGTAATGCCTTGAAAGGGCTCTGGCAGCAGCCAGGGACGAGCTCTGACCCCAGTGGCTCCTCCTGTGCTGGCAGCCCTGACAGTGTGGTGTGACAGAGTCAAAACTCTACAAAGGGAGAGCAGGGACTGAGCCACTGCCACCTCCTAAAGCCTGTCACCTGTGTCAAAACCTGGCATTTAAAATGGATTTATTCCATTCATTCATTCCTGCAGAATAAATCCTGGTGCCTGCTGGGTGCCCACTGCCCTAGGAGCTTCTTGGTGTTGGAAAGAAATCAGGCAGAGAGATCCCGGCAGCTGCAAAGGCTCCATTTCCACATCTCTTCCGCAGCTCATCTTCACTGAGATAACTGGGAACAAGGTTGGTTTGAGCACATTTGGGTGGAAATTGTCACTTTGGGGGTCTTTCTCCTGCCAAGGGGGACTGTGCACCTTTGGTGCAGATGTCCTGACCCTCACCATCAGCAACTGCTGGGCTGGGACAGAGGTGAGAAACATTCTTGGCACTCAGCCCCCAAGAAGTAAGAAGCAATTCATCCTTTCCTTTCCAAAACCTTTACTAGACCCTACTTCTGTAGCTTCTGGCCCTGCACACTGCTGTGTCCTGGAACAGCCCCAGGCTGCTCTGGATAAGCCTCACTCAAGGCATTTGGTCACTTCAGGAACCTTAAACCAAATGATTTCTAATGCTTTTGATCTCCCAAAAAGCTTCATGAAAAATGTACACAACTCCCCAGGTTCCCAATCTTCTGCACATCATCTGAGCCTCTCTCACTTTGGCTTAGGAAAAGCAACAAGGACAACCTATGGTATTCCAAAATATCCTTGGAGCTGTTCAGTCCCAGCCCATTCAATTGTCTTCTCACTGGGAGCCCAAGGCCAGCACCATTTGCTTTGGAGCTCAGTGAGGACCAACCCATAACCAGCTAAAAGCCACCAAGAGTCCTGATATTCAGGCACTCACAGCCCAGCATATAATCATGGGATCAAGGTGAAAAATTCTTTTCCAACCACCCACAAGGATTAGCAGGCAGGGGAGAGGACACAGGGACACAGTACAAAGTGTACAGGGACACAGTACAAAACCTTTGGTTTGGCACACCAGAAACGCAATGGCCATTCCTAAGTCCAGGTCTGGACTCAAACCTCAGATTTCTTTTCCTTTTTCTTTTTATATTGCCCCCCTCTCTGCATGTGACTCATCCTTAGGCTGCATCTCCAGCCAGCACACAGCTCCTGATGAGCTGCTATTGATTTACTCCATGTGCGGACAAGCTTATTGGGGAATAAGGGTTCCTTGTTCCCGTTCCAGAATCCTCATGTCCCTGCACATGGAGTTAATTAAAAAGAGCTCTGGGTGTAGGCAAGCCCTTCTCAAGCCCTTGCACCCACTAAGGGCATGCAGCCCACCACAGCCCACCCCTGGCACTTTCCACACCCCCACCCCAGACTCTGGGTGATGCTCAGCAGGTGTGACAGGAGGGTTGGGTTTGGGGTAACAGCCCCAGGGAAGGACCCTGCACCCCTGCCCTGCTCCCTCAGCCTGGACACAAACATGGGCTCTCCCAAAACCTTTCAAAGGGCAGCTCCTCCCTGCCAGCAGCACGCTCTGGCAGGACACTGTAATGAAGCAAAGTGCTTTAAAATTTAATGTGGAACAAAAGAATTTCCACAAAATAAAATTGCAGTTTCTCTTCCATTAATAAGATATTACAAGCCTCGATAAAGGGGCTGCAGTTTCCAGCTCCTGCCCTTTGCTGTCCTGTCTCTCTTTTCATCACAGACTCATTGTCTGCTCCTGCTCCCTGTGCACTTCTAACTCCTGCTCCGTGTGGTGAAAACTCTCTGAAATGGCCAAGAAAGCTCAAACTTCCTCATGTTAGCCCATCGCTGGTACCTCTCTCTGATCCCATGTGATTTCATCATCTGCTGCCTAATGCAAAATGGATGTTCTAACCAATAAAGTGAAAAGCAACAAAAAAGCTGAAAATGAAGCCATCAAGCACGCGACCAATGTATGTTTGTCTCCTTTCTAATCCCATTATTGCTTTGAAATGAGCTCTAGATATTACTGCTCCCTCATTAACAGCTGCTCCGGTTTCCCTCTGAACCCTGGAGACTGGACCCTGATGAATTTTGCAGCCAGAAAAAGTGGTTTTTAACCACAACAACAGCAACACAGACAGAAACTCAGATCAGAGCATCTCAAAGTGCTAATATTTATCTTTCCTCTGAGCCTGCAAGGAGACAAGATATTTTGGCTGAGGAGAGGAGGTGTAGAATGAGTATGGGCATGATTGGAGCTTGAGCGGGACATGGATGCTTTCAGGCACAATACATTTACACCTCATAAAGTTCTCATTGTTTTTGCCCGTAACAAGTGCAGCGACTGCGCCAGGCCATACTAAAAATGCTGGACTATTTCGCAGCGGGCGCTGCAATGCCGCTGTCCCAGCACAGCTCAGGTCCGGAGATGCTCAGAAGAGAAGCACGTGCTTGCAGCCTGGGGTATCAAATGCCTCATTTTACAGCGTAGGAGATTTTTGGGGGAGATTTTGATCTCCTCTGCAACACTGCAAAGTGCAACCAAATCGATTCCCTCAGGACTCTGTCCTTTATCGTGTCCCAGTACAGGGCAGCACTCTCAGATGTCTCTACTCATCTTACTGAGTCCTGAGCTTGAGAGAAGCAGCCCTGAGGCTTCTCAGGGAGTATTTTCAAGCAGTATGGCCTGGGAGAACTGCCCCAGTGCCCAGTCCCTTCCCTCAGCAGAAACAAATACCCTGTTGGTGCTGACCCCCCAGTCAGGGGCTGCAAGTTTTCCCTGCTGCATCTCCATCTCTGCCAGCTGAGGAGGGGACACAGAAGGGCTCAGCACTTCATTTCCCCACAGGCATCCCCTACTGAGGGGCTAAGGGCTCCAATCAACTCCCAGCCATTCCCAGTCCTGTGCCTGCTCCGACACTTCTGTTTTGGCTGTGAACAGTTGTTCTGACCGAGCTCAAAATGCTCCGGGGACAGCGAGCGCTGCCAGCAAATACATTAGTGAGAGCAAAGCAGCTGGGGGAAGGAGATCAGCTCTGTGTATCTTGCCAGGCTGCTTTTCTCCTGCCTTCCCTCTCGGCAACTGTAAATAAGGAGAACTGAGCCGGATTAGAACTGTCCCGATCAAGGGGACTTCTGTGTGTCCTAATTCATTTTCCCCTGATCTGGTCTTTCCCATCTCATCTGTGTCACAGCCACAGTTCCTCCTGCCCTCAGTGCCAGCAGGCCAGGAGGTGCAATTCAGGCACTCTGAGCAGGAGATATCTCTAAATTATGAGAAAGCAAAGGTAGATGGGTTTCCCACAAGAGTAGCCACCTGCAAGAGGAGTTGCTTCCCACTGAGCACCAAGAGAGCCAGGCAGCCCTGCTGGCAATGCCCACGGTCCTGCAGCACACAGGATCATGTCCAGACTGAAAATGGGGAGGGAGCAAAAAATCAGGCATGGAACCATCAGACAGCAGGTAGAAAGCAAAATGCCAAAGCCTGGGTGCCTTTCCCCTGCCAGTGCTGCTGGGTGCCCAACGCCTTGCTCCTGCTGAGGAAAAATATTCCTGCTGAGGAAAAATATTCCTGCATCGTGAGTCCCCAGGGCTCTGGCAGGGGCAATCAGGCAGGAATCTGCCAGCACCAGCAGCGACCAGAGGAGCCAGATTCATGCTTAAGCCCTGCCTGTCACACTGTGCGCTCCATCCTGAGGCAATGCAGATTTGGGATGGAGGAGCTTCAGGGGCACCTGACAAATCTGGACATGACCAGCCCAGCTATCCCTCTTCAGAGGGAGGTGATTTTGCAGGAGGACAGAAGGAAAATAAAGCAAGCTGTGGAATGCAGAGGAGAAGATGCAGGTGCTGGGGCTGGGACCAGCCCTTGGTCACAGGAAATATTTATTACAATTCTCACTCATCAGACAGACATTGATCACAAAGAAGGAGTTGGTGTTGTACACTCATAATTAAATTATAATTTGGTCTTGTACACAGAGAGGTGCACAAGTGAGCTCAGGGCTGTCCAAGGATGCAAAATACAAAGACAGGTATTTTGCCCTCTTCTCACATCACCACCCCGCCAGCATCTCTCCAAGGGTCTCCACTGCCCTTGCAGGACAACCTGTGGGAAGCATCTTCCCAGCTTGGACAGGCATTTTGGGAACAGATCGCACTTGCCAGCTCAAGTCACCAGCCCCCATTTGTCCTCAGGTTCAACTTGCTCAGATTTAGGATCCCAGCTAAGCCCACCTAATTCAAAGCTCCACTTCTGCAAGCATTTTGCTGCTCATTCCTGGTGAGATTGACCCTGGGAACCCAGCAGACTGCTCAGCTGGGAAGGAGAGATCACATTTTCCTTTCAAGGGATTTTGGGCTATATTTGGGCAGCAGGAGCAGGATTGGAGCTGAGACCAGCAGTCTCGGCCCCACCACCACTGCAGAGGTGGGAAATGGTCCATGCATTGCATCTCTATGCAATTCCCCACACCAGGAGCAGTTCAGCTGCTCAGGATAGTGCAGGTCCTTCACTCTTTTCCTTCTTTTACTTCACTATCTGCACTATTTATTACAAAATAAATTTCAGAGATTGGGGTGTGATAACAGGGCTGAAAAGTCTGGGTTGCTTTTGTTTCCCAGACCCAGAGGGATCCAGCCCCTGTCCCCAAGAGCCACCAAGGGATTTGAACTCACATGTCTACAACAAGGCTGCTCCAAACAGAAATTCTCTATTTTTCTCTTAAGTTCAAAGAAATTCAGATAGATTCCTTCTCATTAGTTTCATCTTACCCTAAATCTGAGCAAGGTTTGTGGTGATGGTGCTAAATTAAGGGAAGGAGGCTTCCTTTCCAGACCCAGGCCCCCTTTGCAGACCTACGGAGCCTGACTTGTTCACCCTGGAGACTTGACCAGCTGTCTGTTAAAATCAGGTCATTTATTTAGGTACTTAGATCTGGACTTCAAATAGCTAAAATTAGTCAGGAAAGTTGCACTTTTCAGGCTTTCTCATCCCATGCCTCAGTTTCTAAAACCAGGGAAGTGAAGAACAATTATTTCTCTCCAATCCTTTCGAAAGCACTTGGAGATCTTCAGATGACAGCGCGATTTGGTGCAGACGTATTCATTATTCTTCCCCTCCATGGAGCACTGTTAAATCTTTCTCCATATAAAGTCATTTTCTAAATTAGGTAAAGACGGTGAGTTTTGCGCTGAGCACATGTGGATATTTTTATAAAATGTTTAAAACTTCTTGTCTGACTTTTCCTTCCCTTGAAGGACAACGTACCGAATTAAACCCTTCTGTGACCCCGTTTCATTTCACCCTCGAGGAGTTCTCAGCAAGACTTTGCCAAAAAGTAACATTAGCGAGTTCTCTTCCTCACAAATCACAAATGGCAAAGTTTGGCCTCATGTGCTGTTTAGACTTAGTGGGAAGAAAGGGGCTGGTGATGCTCTGGGACAGCCCCCACAGGGTTTAACACATTGCTTTTGCTATCCAGAACCAGACAGGCGAGTCCACATGAATCCCACAGGAACTGCTGTCACAAATGGAGCCTCCAGCTCATCTCCAGTTTCCATCCCTGCCTTGTTCTGCTCAGCTGGAAATGCTGCCAAAGCGGCTGTGTGGCAACTGGCTCCATTTCCCAAAACGTTCACCCTGATGGAATAACTGTGGCGTGTCCCAGGCCAGAGAGAGGAAACTCTCCTCACTCAGGTGGGCAGGACTGGGTGTACCCACATACCCTGGGTCCAGGGTTAGAGACAGGCATGCTCCTGCAGAGGATGTGATCCTGGGATTAACCTTCAAAGTTCCCTCCTGAAGAGGGGATCTTTTTTCCCTGCTAATAGAGGGTTGCGATGCGGGTAGTGATGCAGAGATGGGACAGATCAGCCCTTTACATCTAGTCCTTCACTGGGAAATTCACCTCCTATAGGGAGCCTGGGTGAGGACAGCCTCCCTGGCTCTGAGGCACAGGTGGAGGGGGAGCCTGGCTCCCCACATGGCTCTGCACCAGGAAAACAAGACACAGCTGGGTCCAAGGAGATAGGCCCAAAGCCAGGAGGACAGACATGAAAAGGGGAAGTGGCACTGCACTCCTGCTGGGTGCTCCCCATCACCCACTGGCTGCACTGGGGCTGCAGAGCATAGATGGATCCTAAGCCCAGACAGCAAACACGGGAAAGGTCACCCTTGCTCAGCCCAGCAAGCTGGAGCAAAACTGGCACTGTGTCAACAGGGGAAAGGTTTGAGCTGAAGCAAAATAAAACATCAATGCCAAGAAACGTGCCTGCACAGGGGTTTGGGAAGATTTGGTGTCTCGGGCGGCAGTGGGCTGGAAGGGGGGTCACGGGGGACACTGTGTCACCAACCAGCTTCAGGCTTTAGGTGGCAAAACCCTTTGGCTCTCCCTGTGCAAGGATGCCAGGAACATGAAGGGGAGTATCTGACTCCCAGCCTGCATCCCACCCATGACTGGCAGTGAGAGGAGCTGGGGATGTCAGAGAAGACCCCCAGGAAGGCTTTGAAAGGACTCCAACTGCCAGGAATGGGGCAGTCAGTGGCTCAAGATGAGCCTGGCTGGCAGTGGAGAGGTTGGGAGCAGGGGGTGGGAGCCCCTCTGACCCCAGGGGAACAAACAGCTGTAGTGACAATAACCATGACCAGGGGGCATGTACAGGAGCTGTGACCACACACTGTCCCCTCCCCACAGCCACCAGGACCCCTGAGCAGAACACCCCAGTTGCTCACTCCTGCACCACCACTTGGCACAGCACAGTTTGGGGGCTTCCCTCAGTGCCCCCACTTCCTTTGGGAATAGAGATGATTCCTGTGGACACAAAACAGGACCCAACGCATTGGGAGGAAGGAAGGAAGGGACTGCAGACCCCCAAGGGACACAGCATGGGGACATCAGGGACAGAGGATGGCCAGCACTAGACCTGGCATCTGAATACCAAAGTAAAAGCTTCTTATCCTCCAAAACAACTTCCTGAGCTCAAATTTCTGTTATTTTTAACCTCACTGCTGCATTATAAATAACCACCGGGTCCAGTGCTCGCCTCCCAAGCCAGCCGCTGCGGGTTCCTATTCCAGCTGGGGCAAACTTTATGGCTTTAGTTTTCCAAGAGCTGATCCAAAGACTTGGAGGAGAGCCAGAGAAAGGCCTGACCTGCAGGGAGAGGCCAAGGGAACCAGAGCTGCCCCATGGAGCTGCAGGGTCAGGAGGAGCCGAGACCATCCCTAGCAGGAGGGGAAGGGGTCACTGGGAATTATCTGTGGTTGGGTGGGACAGTGGGTCCAGTGAGGGGATGTTTCCCAGGAAAGTCAGGCTTCTCCCACGGAGAGCATCCCAAAAACCTCTCGATGCACAACTTGGTTTTTCTCCCCCAAATTTACCACCTTTTCAGGTCCAGCACCCAGTCAGCCACCCAGCTCCCTGGGGATGGGGCTGATATGGAACAGTTTGGGTGCAGTTAAGCCCACGAGATTCACGGGTCTCCATGTCACTGTCACAGCCCTGACCAGAGCTCCTCAGGGTCAGTGTGACCCAGGGGCTGGGCACCAGACCAGTGAGAAGGGAGGATGGGGGGAGCGTGAGAGATGCTCACCCTTGGGGACAGCCCCACCCACTCCAGGGGACACGCTTAGGGGACAGCATCTTTCCCAGACCCTGCCAGCATGCAGAGAGAGATAGGCAAGGGCTGCTCATCTCTTTGCCAGAGCCTCTTTCCCCTCCAGCACCTGCAGCTGGGGGTGAGCAGAGCTCCCCAGGGCAGGGCAGGCCACGGAGGCTGCAATGGGGGGGGCTGGTTCCCACTGCCATCTTTCCTATTTGTGCAGCAAAGGTCACTCCAGCATCCTGGCAATTGTTCTCACAGTCTGCAAGAAGGAGATTAAAACCTCCCTGTTTGGCAGACACGAGCAGCAAAGGAATAATAAAAGAGGAAAAAAAAATGCACCAAAACAACAACAACAACAACAAAAATCCAACAACAAGAAGAAAATATTCAAGCTGCTCCAAGGCATAAAGTCAGTCCAGCTCTCAGCACAGTCCCCATGGCACTGTGGCTGCATCCCTCCCAGTCCAGGGGGTCCTCACACAGGCAGGCTGGAGGAGAGGCAGACCTTTTGTTAGCAGCTCAGAAACTTTTCCTAGTGGAAGGTTCCCCAAAGCACTGGGAAATTCGGCCCCGAGCTGTTTACTTTCTGTATTTTTGCAGATTTCACTTGTGGTTCAGAGGAATTCAGGCACAATTAGAGCCATTGCCATTCACTTGCCAAAGCCCAGCACAGCCACACCAGGAACTTCTGCCCAGGAATACCTGCCCTAAAACCCCACAAGGACAAATGGTGCTGCCCTGCACCTCCTCTTTGCACCAGGGTGATGGCTAATGCTAGGAGCTTCCAGGGAAATGCTTGTGGAGGACAGAGTCCCACTGCCAATCCCAGATGCATATCCCAGAGCCATCCTGGCAGGGGGAACAACCTTCCATTCTTTCCAGATGCTTTTCTTGCACTGGGAAGATGAGGGTCAGATGAGGTGCTGCTGGATAACAGCTCCCTCAGTGATCCCATCCTCTTCCAGCCCTTCCTCCCCTGCTGCAAGGTGATTGCCCCACGCCAGGGCTCGGGAAGCAGCTTGGCTGCTTCACTCCCAGCTTCATGGGGGTTTTCCCTGCCTCTGGCACCTTTTCCTTCCACACACTGTTCCCAGGGATGCCTTTGGAGGTGTCAGGACAGCTTGCGCTTCCAACGGGGTGGAAGAGGCTGCTCCTCTCTACAGACACCTGTGCTCTCAGCAGGGATTTTAAAGATGGCTTCAAACCTGAGGGCTGGGATGCAGCATCCTCCTGGTTTATTGCTTCTGCTGGACCCCCTGCTCAGCCTGCAGCCCCTGCTTTGCACACCAGACTTGCATCAGGGACTCTGTCCTGCAATGCAGCCCAAAATAACTCAGAGGACAGATCCAGAACCTGTGCACTTCCCAGGTACTGTACCCAAGTGGGGCAAAGCAGAACAGGATCCCAGCTGGCCTTGGTCTTTCTCTGGGAAGTCACTAGAGCAAATCCCATAGGCACTGGAGGGGATGGACCTGAACTCAAGTCCTGGAAAAGGAATCAACAATGGGGTGTCTGGGGTGGTTTGCACCCCAGCACGGCCCAGTTGGACCAAGAAGGTGGTTTGTAGAGCACTCAGTCTGGAAAAGCTCCAGCACTGCCTGCCCCATCCCACAGCACTGAGAACAGGAGAGAAGCAACCACTACCAAAACTCGGCAGGGAGAGCCAGACAGAAGCTTGCACTCCATTCTTCCCTTCTTCTTCCACTTCTGCCTGCTCTTCCCTTGCTTCCCACGGGATCCTCCCATCTGCGGGAGCAGCAGCAGTGAGAAAAATCAGGGATTGGCTGCAGAAAACAAATGATGAATTAAAAAAGACTGCAGCTGCTCGTGGCAAAGCCCTGGTTCTCAGAGCAGCATCCCACCCTGCCGGGGGTCAGCCATCCCCGGAGCGAGCTACGTGCCCAAATCAAAGGCAGGCGCAATCAGAGGGATCCAAGTAACACACGCAAATGGGAGATTTGCAAATAAACAGAGCGAGCCAGCGGAAACGGCAGGGGAAGGAATGCTCTCCGCTTTCAGAAGGTTGGGATGTGCTGGTGGGCAGCCCAGGGAAGGAATGCAGTGACGTCTGTCCAGCTAATAAATTAGCGAGCTGAATAATTCAGGGTGAATTATTCGCCTGGTTTTCCTTCCCCTGAGGAGGTGCTGAGCTTGCAGCAGGGACCGGGCAAGAGCCAGGGACCCCAGCGGGAGACAGGGACCTAGGTGAGGCATTTGCTGCTAAATGCTTCCAGGCAGGGCCCGTATTTGGGCAGTTTTCACCCTGGTGATGGAGCGAGTGGGGAACAACAGAGGCTGAGATGTCATGCCAGGAGATGTGGCAAGTGCTGGGGACCACACACGTTCTCATGATGGGTGACAGCTAAGGGCATAGCTAGTTTGGATCACTGGCAGTGTAATGGCAGTGAAGGGATGGCCAGGGTGGGCAGAGCACTCTGCCTCTGCACTCAGCCCCCGGGGCCATACCTGCTGTGCCACTGCCTGCCTCTGCTCCCCCAAAAGTGGGGTCATGCCCACTGGTGACACCCAGAATCAGCTTTACTGCATACCCTCCAAGAAACCCTGCAGACCTGAACCCCCAGCTTTGCACGTTCATGGGGAGTAACTGGAATCTGGGTCTCACATCCCCCATCACCCCACAGTATGTCTTCTCCTGGATCAGCCCATCACTCCACAGCTCATCACTTTTCTGGGTCCCTCAAACCAGAACCACCCCACGTGCAAGTGAACAATGCGACCGTGACTGCCCAAGACTCTGCGGGTACAGAGCAGGATCGCTGTCCCCCATGGCAATGAAATCCCCCCAAAACACCGTGGTCCCACACCTGAACTGGGGAGAAACGTTGAGCATGTGTTGAGAGCAGTGGGGAGCTTGCAGGAAGCACATCCACCACCAGCCTTCCCGCGCCCCAACTCCCAGCCCCACACAAACCCAGCCCGCTTGGGTTTCTTTCCCTCTTTAACAAGCTGCTGCTCCCAGGGAGTGGTTTCCTGAGCAGCGACGTGACCTTGCTCCCCTGAGAGACAGGGACGGCGCTGGGATTCATTCTCAGGGTTACAAAACCCCACAGCCACCCCCAGGCTAGGTTTTCCCTCTGTGGGGCCATGATGGGAATCCAGCAGCAGAGAGCAAAGGGCAGGAGCTTCCCCATCAGGGCCCAGCATCCCCACAAGCCTTTCACTCCAGCAGTGATGAAGAGGAAGAGGAGGAAGATTATGATGTTCTGTGCCTCCACCACAGCAGCAAAGGGACACGTGGCCATGGCAGAGGCTGCCCCAGCTCCATGGGTGCTGGCAGGAGGATGAGGGTCCCAAAGCCACTGCAAAAGGCAGAGTTTGGATGGTGTGGGGACAAACTACAAAGCCCCTGTGAGGGGCCATGCAACGCCTTTGCCCCACCATTACTGAAACCCAGAGTGGTGCCCTTGGTCAGTCAAAGGACAGACCAGGAGTCCACCCAGGTTATTTTTATTAGAAACCAGCAAGTCATTAAAATCTAAACCCAAAGCAGCAGCTCCATTCTCAGGGACACACTGGGGTAAACTCAAGAAGGGGATGCTCCAGGACTGAGCCAGGACCAGCCCTACCCTGCATCTTCAAACAACCAAACTGCCACAAAGAGCCCCCAGAAAACTCCAAGCAGGGGAAGGTGACCCCTGAGGAGCCCATCCCTCCGTAGCAGGGTCCAGCCAGGGAGATGCTCAGAGGAGGAGAGCAGAGCAGCAGCGAGAATGCTGCCGCGCGGTGCCATAAACAACTGCCAGGTTTACAAGGCCCCAGGGACCAGGGAGGCTGTACCATTACCAAATCCCCATTTTCCCGGGGAAATAGCAGGTGCTGAGGAACAGCAGCTGCCAAGATACAGTATTTATATACATGTATATGTATTTTAAGAAGTAAAATACAAAAATTGTCTGTGTGAGCAAGAGAAAGGTTGTGAGTGGTGGGAGAAAAGCCAGAGAGCTGCCAGTTCCCAAACACTCATTCCACTTCACTGGTTTGGAATGACACTCTCCCTGCAATTCCCACATTGCTGATGGGGATAGGACAGATTTCAGGACTTCCTGAGCCCCCTGTAATCCCAAGTCCCCAGGATCTGCCAGTGCAGAGCTGGATCCCATGAAACCCCAACCCCTTGTGCTGCTTGCATGCAGAGAGGCATTCCAGCAGGACTGCAACAGAGGGACAAGCCAGCACAGCCAGCCACCCACTGCAGGGCTGCTTTCATGGGCCCCCCCCAGCTGAGCAGCAGGGACCTTTGGGGGGGCCATGACAGCAGGATGGGGGACACAGAGCCACCCCACAGGAGCGGGATCACAGGGCTGGCTCAATCCCAAAAGGACCACCCCAGGGATGTCCCCCTCTCCCCACTACCACCTCCAGGCAGGAGCAAGCACTCCATAGGGCTCAGCACTGTCTCTCTGTAACCCCCAGGAGGCAAAGCAGGAACATCAGCCTCCTTGTCAGGAGTTTCCACCACGCATCTTCCCCTCCCTGGGTGGCAAAGGGACTCATGAGACACGTCCTCCCTGGAACCATCATCCAGGAGGAGCTTCCAGCACCAGCTGCTCCCCAAGGGAGGAAGGGGAGAGCTAGGGCTAGGAAAGAAGAAGGCCATGCACAGAGGGAACAGCATGAGAAAACCAACCCACTGTCAATTGTGCCAAGTTGTGCAACACTTGAAATGTCATTGCGGGTTCCTCCTTTGTTCCCTCAGCCCCAAGCAGGAAAGCCAGATTCCCCCCGCCAACGGGGCCCCCTGCCCTCTCCTCATTTCATTTCCAGCAAAGCCAAAGCCTCTCGGGTTTCCCTGCAGCATA
Source organism: Anomalospiza imberbis (assembly GCF_031753505.1). Taxonomy (NCBI): domain Eukaryota; kingdom Metazoa; phylum Chordata; class Aves; order Passeriformes; family Viduidae; genus Anomalospiza; species Anomalospiza imberbis. The sequence continues at coordinate 8,988,753 of NC_089699.1, read as the reverse complement.
ACCAGTTCAGGCGGCTGCTGCCAATGGTGTGTGTCAGCAAGAGCGAGCTCGAGCCAACAGGACCGTGCCCGGCCCTGGGGGTCACGGCAGGGAGAAGCCATCCCCTCCGACTGCTGCCGGCAGTCTGTGCCTCCTTGCCCTCCCGTCCTGGTTCCCTCCTCTCTCCAAGAAAAATATTTCAGCTTTTTCCTCCTTCCAGGCAGAAGAGCCTCTGCGTATATTCAGTGGGTGAGCAGCAGCTCAGGCCGGCAGTGCTGGAGCAGCAGCCGCCTCATCCCGCACCCAGGGCAGCAGTGATGCTCGTGATGCCTCGGGCGCATTCTCAGGTGTCCCTGTCCCCAGCTCCACCACTGACCCAGCGTTAAAAAACCACTCAAAACCGGGGCAGGCCATACGGTGACCAGCAGCCCCAGCCCCGTTATCCACTCGGCAGCCCTCCTTGGAAAGCAAACCCAGCGGGAATTGCGTGCCAGCTTAATAAAGAGGGGAGAGAGGCAAGTGGCTGCAAAGCGGAGAGGAGGCTCGTTAGAGGTTACGCAACAATTTCTTATTCAATGAAGCTGCTCCACAGAGTGCGTCTGGCGAAGCCGCTCGGGTTTGGCCGGCGCCTGCTCTTGGCCACGGTCGCCCGGACTCAGGTTGCCGGCAGGGTGGGTGCAAGGCAGCATCGGCAGCGCCTGTGTGGCAGCGAGCAGGGACATAATGCAAAATGACAGTATTTACTCTCCACTCTCCAAAAACATGCGTGCGGGGGGTCTCCACAGCACACCCAGCACCAGCTGCCCCAACCCAACGCTGCCACCCCTCTGTCCATGGGAGATGCTTTGCCATCCGCCTCTCCAGCAGCGAGGAGCTGCTGAGGAAATGGGGCACACAGCACCCTGCGAGCAGCTTCCCCAGCAGGGATCCTGCCTCAGTAATTTTAGATCATGCCAGTTTGCTAAAGCACTCTCCACACCTCCAGCAGCAGCCTGCAAGCTCCGCGTTCTCCCCAGCTTTTATTTGGGCAGGCGTGGGCCAGCCACGAGAAGTGAGGAGTGCCCAGCGATGCCAGCTCGCCCAGCCAGCTGCTTCCCCGGCTGTCCCGGCAGCTGGAGTCGTGGGAACACACCAGAAATCACTAGAAAAGCATGAAAACAAATCACACTTCTCATCTGCAGCTCAGGATGTGGCTGAAGGCAAAAAAAAAAAAAAAAAAAAAAGTGCTGGTTGTGCCCATTCTAAACTCCTTGTGTTGGTGCTGGTTTCACTGACTCCCTACCAGCACGAAGGGGAAGAACAGCCAGACAGGGGCTGAAGCACAGAGACCAGGGACACTTCCAGGAGCTCTGTTTGACTCCCAGGGACACAGCTGGAGCACAGTTACACCAGCACCACAGCCTGCCCGTGCTGCTGCACCCGGAGTGGTACAGGGGATGCATCCTGCACCCGCCCTGGTATCCGATGGCCTCGCAACCTGCAGCATCCTCAGCCTCGTGCTGGTCACAGGGCACTGCAGGCCGCGAGATTGAAGGAGGGAGAGGGGGAGGAAGCTCCCGCTGACACGCTCGGCCAGCAGACAGGTGGTTTTTCTACCTTTTCATACACACAGTAAACCCCACCTATTTAAAGGTGATGAGGTATTTCAAGCCACGCTCGTTGGCACCTGCTGCGAGCGCCCTCGAAGGCGCTGCTCATTCATCCCGTCTGCTCACGCGTCCTCCGCGGCGACAGCGGGAGGGGCTGGGGGGTCCCCAGGATCTGTGTCACCTTGCAGGGAGCTGGCACGGGGACATTGACACCAGCCTCTTGTCCCTTGTGCTCCTCTAGCCAGGCCAGGTGAGATCCGCTGTTTAAGCACCCTGCAGAGACCTGACGTTCTCATCTCCCCTACTGCCTAAGCAGGGCAGGATCAAACCCCGTGGGGGCTGCCAAAGGCATTTTCCCCTTCCCCCTCCTCCAGCCCAGCTGCAGCGAGGGGCCGTGGGAGGTGGGAACGAGGCAGCAAAAAGCATCGAACGTGGCACCAAACCCGGCCATAAATAATCTCCTGAGCACAGCCAGGTTTTACAGCCTTTCCCTCACCTTCCTCCGGCAAACCTGAGAGCGTCCTGAATTCCTAACCTGGAAATGGAGTGAGATGGTGGAAATAGCAGCGACTTTTTCCCTTCCTCTGAAAGGACGGGGGAAGAAAGCAGCACTGTTAGGGCGAGCTGCAGCCTCACCAAGCTTTGTGGTACAGGGACAGTGTGACCCCAAGAGGACCGAAACCACAACTCCTCCACCGCCTTCCCATCCCAGAAGATTTCATCTCGCGTTTAAGGCACAGGATTGCCAAAAAGATCCTGCCTCACGTCGCTTTTCCTGTGTGCCTGGAGGCAAATCATCTCATCTGCCATATACATCAGTTCAGTGTATAAAATTCGTGGAATAATAACAACAAGGATTTTTTTCCTCCTTGCTGTGCTCTGCTGCCTGCTGGGGGTGCAGACTCCCCGGGAAGGCACTGGCTGCCTCCACACTGTGTTGCCCAGCACGGCTGCACCCATGGGTGCCACATTCCACAAGCACGTGCTGCTGCTCAGCCCGGCTGTCCTTGGGAGATAGACTAGGAAAAACAACCTGCTTTTCCCACCTTCCCCCAGGGTATTTAACGCTAACGTGATAATCTCCTCTTCCCCACCAACCCCCGACGTGGGTTTTCTTGGAAGAGCAATAAAGGAGAATAAAAATGTGAGTCTGGGAATGCTGGACATTTGCTAAGCCACCAACCTGGGAAGGCTCAGCTGGCCAAAAAGTGAGGGGAGGGATGTCCACAGTTCTCATCCATCCTGATGGGGACCTAGGGGGGAAGCGCTGCTTAGCCCCTTGACTGCACCTCACCTTTCCTGGCTGGGAATCTTCCCCACCCCTTCAGTTAATCTACTCTAGCCTGAAGAATTGGTTATGGAAGTGTAGTGGGTAAGGGGCCATGGCTTGGGGGTATAAGTAGATTTTCATAGGTTCCTGCAAGTCTGAAGGCAGAGGAAGCTGCCCACCAGTGCCTTTGACAGCCAACCACCAGCTTCAGCATCCTTCAGGGCTGCCAACAACAACAACTCTGCCAACACCAAAACTTCTGTCAATAGTGAAGTCTCTGCCAACCCTGAAACCTCCACCACAGCAGAAGCTCATTCCAGGCCAGCTCTCAGCCTATACCAGCCTTTGGTGGGGATGTGTTATTTCAGTCACCCAGACTTATTGATTCAGGAGAATTAATTGATCTTCGCTGTTCAAATACTGACCTCAATTAGAGCTACTTTTCCTTTTTTACTCTTTTTTCCCCTTTGCTGTCTCCTTCCCCTTGGCTCTGCTAGTTTAAATATCAGAATATCTACACTGGCCTTGGGGACATGTGGTGTTAAGTGTACATTTGTATCTCATTTATAGCCAGGCTCTTCACAGCCTTAATAAGCAGGTCCCCAAAAAAATGGGGGGGAAAGGCATGCACTGCAGGGGATGTTTGCTGCCAGCACAGAGCTGCCCAGTCATTTAGGGGGTTTTGGAGATGGCACTGCCCACTCTGAGCTCTGGGTTTGAATAAATTCCTGATTTGGACAGCACTCAGCTGGAGTGGTAGCTCAGTCTTTCCTGGGAGTGATCCCATCCATGCCATGCATGTCCCAGAGGAGCACCCCAGCTCAGTCTCTCCGCAGCCCACCTAGCCTCCAGCCCCCCACTCGCCGGGAGTGCAACAGCCCTTGAAGTTGCTCTAATTATCTTTATTTCCTTTCACTGATTCCCTACCCGTGGCATCCCAAGCCAAAGCCCAGGAGAAAACAGCCGGGATTTCAGATTTAATTAAACCTTGCTGAGCAGGCTGCAACCATCCTCTGAGGCTGGCGCTGATGCCATTGTCACTGAGCCTCGTGCACGCAGCAGGATGAGCACCAGGGAGCCAGAGGGGGCAACTCTCTTGCCCAGTGCTGGCATGGGGGTACCTGCTGAACCCAGGGGTAACTCCCATCCCAGAAGCAAATACTTGTTGGGGTAAGAAGCCCAATAGTTGGAAATTTTATCGCAATTCCCTATTTATTTGTTTATTTAACCAGCTTTCTGCTGCTTGAGTGGAGGCCTGAGATCATCAATCAGGGCACAGCACAACTGCAGAGGTGTCTCTTTGCTGCCAGCCCCAACAGCCAGAAGAGCTTCGGCACAGATTTTCCAGTTTTAATGTTCATCCATCATGGCATCAGTTTCATGTCTGACTAGAATGGACCCACAACCCCAGACTTTCCCACAGAAAACTCCTCCCCCACAGCACCTGCTCTTGACTCACGTTTATCTTCCCATAACACACAAACCACAGGGTAAATTCCAAAAGTTTCCAAGTTCCTCAGTCCCACTCAAAAAAGCACTTGAGCAAAGTTAGAGCTCCCACTCCCCAAAACAACAGTGGGATTTGAACACTGCTGAAGGTGTTACTTAAAGGTGTCTCCCAGCCCCCCACAGACCAAACAAAAGCTGTGAGAAATAAAATAAGTAAGAGGCAATAGGAAGGTCTGAAAGTTCACAAAAAAAAAAAAAAAATCAACCAGTTCAGTTCACAGCCTTTAAAATACCAAACCTGTAAACCTTCCCAAACCCATCACATTTATTCACCAGAATGTTTACAGAAACTAGGGATACTCCTAAGTGTCCATGCAGGCTTCCCATTAAAAACACATTGCAACAATGGGGGAAGAAATGTATTTGCAAGAAATGCTCCAACAGCTCCAAATAAATGAATTCCTAAAATTTTCAGCCTCTTAGTGGATAAATTTGGGGAAGGCTGCATTTGCTACAGTGGTTCAGAGCAATTGCTGCACCCAGCATGTGTAGGCAACTTGACATTCACAGTGTTTTGCATGAACCTTAGCATGGTGTGACCTCAGCAAACCCTTCACACTCACCAGCTACAAATCCTAATTAACCTGTAACGGCTCAGGCTGGTTAATGAGATGCTGAGCAAGAAATGGCAGAGGCTGCATGTAGAGACAGTGTGTGTCCTGCTGCCTCCCCCTTGCCCACAGAGGAGGGGCACTCCCAGCCTCTACACCTCATTTTGGTGGCTTGGAAAACCCCAGCTTGAGGATGAGGTGACTCCAGGAATCACAAAGAAAACCCAGCTGTGAGTATCCTACTGTGACACCATTCTGCCTGTGGTGAGGTGGTTTCCAGCTCTCCAGCCCTGAGCATCTCTTATATTTCTTCTCCTTCAGTAACCCAAAGCCCATCAGATTCAAATTATTTTGCACACCCCCCTCCCCCCAAGTCCTACTACTGTCATGTGGAAGATAAAAACTGGATAGCAAGCACCTTCCAAATCTTCATCAGCCTGGGAACACCCTACTGAACCACCTGAGGGGCACCTTACATGCCTGATTGCCATAAAGCCCCTGGTTTCCTGCAGCCCTTGGGACGCTCCTCCCCAGGGTCACCCCAGTGCCACCTCCCTGCAGCAGTGGGTTCACCTCGGGATAAACCCCACCACCACCTCTCAGAGCAGAGATCTAACAGAGGATGCTAAAAAGCTTCTGGGCCGTTTCTATGGGTACATGAGGCACATGTTGCTATGTGATACTCGGTCTGTTTCCATGGAGACAACAGGGCTGTCACCACACAGGGCTTATTAGTTGCCATGGCTATTAAAAGGCACTTGTTCTCTGGGGAGCTGGAAGGACCAAGGCTACCACCTTTCCCTTCTCTCTCTCTCGGGGATGGCACTAGCTCCCTAGGATCCTGGTGGGGACCTGGCCATGCAGGTCTCTGACACTACAGGGATGGGCAGCGCCAAGCCAAGCTGAAGAGGGAGCCCAGTCCTGCGCTTTTCCATGGAGAACCACAGCTCATGGGGTTTCTTCTCCATGACTGAGCAGAGCATCCCAGCCACGGCCTTTTACTGGTGTGGTTACAGCTGACAAAGACCCCACAGAGCAGGGTGAGCACTCAGAAGGGCCCAGTTGCCATCTGCCCACTGAACCCTGTCACACCTGCCCACCAGCACAGCACAGAGAATCTTTGCCCCACTTTGTATGGTGGATTTGGTATGGCCAAATCCGTGTGTCACCAGGCAAAACCACCGCAGAACTCAGCCCTTACAGACAAGGCAGTGCTGCAAAATGCAGACAAAAGCATCGTCCGCCCCGCTGTGGACCACCCTCCTGCCTCGCTCAGCCTACTGTAAACAGCCACGCAGGGTGACACAGCCCCTGCATGCTACTTCCAAAGCCCCATTTTTCCAACCCTGGAGAGCTCCTTGCTCCTTTCTCCAGCCCCTGGCACAAGATCCAGCACCCAGTCTCACCCTGCTCCAGCAGTTCATGCCACAGCCCTGCACCTACCACTCCATCATCTCTCTAACTGTATCCTAGGAGTGGAAATAGAGATGCAAGAAAGTCCTGGGTTTTATTTGTTTTTAATTTTTCCCCCTTTAGACTGTCCCAGGCCCCATTTCAGAGCCCCCACACTGCTTGGCCAGGACAGCATCTGAACACATCTCCATCCTATCTCAAATCACCTCCCCAGCAGGCCCTAAATGGGTTTTTATGCAGCTATATAAACCCTTATGGAAAATACTCACATGCTGTATTAAATAAATTAAGGGTATTATTTTCTCATCATTCTGTTTGATTCTTCTAGGAAGGATGTAATTTTTTCATTTAACTCCAGTGGACCAAAATAAAAAAACACAGCCAAAAACCTATAGAAAGGTATATTACCCTGTAGCGGAAAATTAGATTCCTCCCACACTATACTATAGGATGATTTAAATATAACATATAGGAATATAACATGTTATTAAATTTTATAGTATCTTTCTAGAAAGACCTACAGTATAGGATTCTAAAAATTACTCACGAAACCTATTATGCTTCAATCTAGCCCAGCTGGTTTCCTTTCTATTACATGCTGCAACTTTTCCTAAAAGGCTCAGGTTTTAATAGTGTCTTGAAATGTTGCTGCAATCACACTCCAAGAATGGCTCTAAACTCCTCCAGAAATGACAGACCCAAGTGTGAAGCCCCTGGCCTTGGGGTGGGATGGAGGTGGGGGTGGATGGGACTCTGCACTCTCCACAGTCAAAAACCACTATAATTAGCAGAGGGGTGAGGGCTCCAGGGAGGGCCCAGGTGCTTGGCTTCATGGGGCATGAGGCAATTTTGCATTTCAGTTCCATTGCTCTCCCAGCACTCATCACCCCAAATATTTGGGGTATTCAAGTAGCTATTGGTGCTTCAGCACCAGACACTCATCCTCTTCCCCCGTCTTCCAAAAAAACCCAAAAAGGGATACAGAAAAAAGTTGCCTGTAGCAGTTGCCATAGAGACTCTCCAGCTTGGCACAGAAACCCAAAATCTTGTAAAAAATGGAAGAATTTAAGATTTTAATCAGTGAAAACACACGGGAGGCCAAGAGCATCAACGCACATCCTTGCCTTCACAGCAAGATGTGTTCACCCCTCGTTTAACAGCATCCTAAGAGCCAGCTGAGCACAGGGACAGAAAGGGAGAGGAATGAAAACAATGAAAACCCTGTCCGCTTTCGAGTATTTTCTGTCCCCAGCAAAGCAGCCTCTTGCTGCCCAGGCTGATTCTGGACCAATACCCCACCGGCCAAGCTGTTTGTGTTCCCGTTTCCTTCATCTGCTGCCAGAAAAAGAAATATTCAACAATACAAGCGAGGCAAAATATTTCCCAGAACCATGCTATTTCTCCCATAAACTTCACCTCACCGCCAGCACGGCCAGCAGCGGGGGAGGAAAAACAAAGGAGAAAATCCCAACTTTTAGCAGCATGAAATGTTTTTGCGACAGTCTTGAAATTGCTCTTTTCTGCTGCATTCTCCACTGTCACTCCTGACCCGGCTTCCACCGTGACCACAAATCAAACAACGTGGGATAAACTCACTGCTCTGGCATTTTCACTGCTTGGCAGAGCCCTGGTTCCAGCTGTGGCCACTGGCTAAGACAAACATGGCCCCAAGCACGCTCCAGTGGCTGCCTTTCCACTGGCGGCATGCTGCGGCACGCCAAGGTGGCCAAAGGATCCTATTTTACCACCTTTTAAGCCTTGTGATGAGTTAGGGAGGTGATGGCATCCAGCAGCAGCTCAGGGATGGGGCAGTGGTTTCACCTGGCAGCAGGATGCGGGGGATAACCAAAGCCACAGCACTGGGGAAAGCCTCCAGCGCCAAGGGGTGTTGTATTTCATGCACAACAGAGGAAACAGCGCTTGAGGAACACCAAAACAAGGAACTTCAAAAAGGAGCGGTGTTGGCCCAGAGAATATTGTTGTATGAGCTCAGCCGCTTCAGAGCAATGGAAAAAATCACGCACTGACCCAAAGGGGTGATGGAAGGACTCGGTGTGTGGGGGCTGAGCTTGAGACTTGCCACCAGCATCCACCCAAGGGGCCCGAGGGGAAGCTGGGTGGGAGTGCAGGTACCTGTGGCAACACCCCAGCGCCCCAAGCTGCTCCAAAGCTCTGAAGTCAGGGGAGGACCCAGACTTGGGGGCTCAGGTAACTGCCCCCACATTGCTCTGGCACGCTGACGTAGCAGCAAGGTTACTGTCAGCTCCCAGCTTAGACAGACTGAGGTGTCTCTCCAAAACCTTCTACCAACACCAAGTCCCCTTCTGTTCAGCTCCTCACTTTTACCCTCTGCTGCACATTTAGATGCCTATCAGGATGAAGGTTCATTTGCTTTCCATTAACCCCATCCCTAACAGCACTGGGAGATGCAGGATGCATCTCTCACCAGCTCCTCCAGAACCCAAGAGCTGGAGTCAGGACTCGGCTGGCAAGGAAGGCCCTGGAGGGAGACAGTGTGGATGGGGTGTTACAGACTAAAGGAAACACTCCAGCACTGGCTCATCTTCAGAAACAAGACCATTTTTGCTTGAAGGCCATTAGGAAAGGAGTTTTGTGACTCCTTTCTGTGCCTTTGCTCTTCTTCCATTGTAAAAGCAGGTCTCAGAACAGTGTAGCCATGTCCTGAGCTCTGCTCAGCCATGGTGGAGACGTGTATGTACACACACACACACTGTGGGCAATTCTAAAACTGCACTGGAGTCCCCTCAGATGCTCTTAAGGCACTGCCAGGCTCGGGGCAAGGGCTATGCTCAGGGACCTTTGCTCCTCTCAGCCCCTCTTTGCTCTGGACTAAAGCAGCCAGACACTCAGAGGGCCACCAAGCATCTGCATGGCCTTGAGATACAGGGCACAGGCATTTCCTGCCCTCAGATAAAGGCTATGGACCATTCCCAGTCAGATTTGCCAAGGCTCCCAGTGCCCATGCCATGGCCCCCAGCCCTGCCCATGCTGCCCCATCCCCCTTGAGCAGCTCCCTCCCTCCCCTGCACTCTCCTCTCTTGCTGTGCCTGTGTGTGGGTGTATTTGGAAATGAGATCTTTCCAGCTGAACTGCAAAATGAAATGCAGAGATCACAACTCCTTGAATAGATTTAGTGCACACCCCCCTCCGAACCTCCAGCCTGCCCCCTATGCAAAATCCAGGCAATAGGAAAAAAAACCCCAAACCAGAGGTGAAAAAATTCAAGGTGTTCAGCAGATGAAAGGGGGAGACTGGGGGAGGAGGGGGGAGGCACTGCAAAGCACTTCCCTTTCGCCCCCCGTTCACCACAAGATCTGCAGCTTGACTCCCACTTGCTCAACCCTCTGAGCTCCCAGAGCTGAGACAGCCCAGCTTCACAGGGCTACAAGACAAGAGAAAACAAAGCCCAGCACAAAGCCAAGCCCAGAACCCAGCTGAGATGTGAACATCCACTGCTGGAGGAGCCAGAGCCCATTTACTGAGATGAAGGCAGAAGTGTCTCCACCCTCACTGCAGATACCCCGTGCCGGCCTTGGGCTCCTCTGCTCTTCTTTTCCTGAAAAAGACAGGATTCCCCTGTACTGCTGCCATGAGCAGGTTCTGAAGAAGGGGCTGTGATTTGCCCACAGCAGGGGAAATTGCTCCCATAGGAACAGCGTGTTGGTGTATGGAGGGGGTGCTGTGGGGCAGGATGTGCACCATCCTAAGAGACAGGATGGAAGGAAAAAACAGAAGCATCCTGAAAAATACCCTCACCGCAGCATTGCCCCATCCAGGCAGCAGGGCCCGAGGCAATGGGTGAGAAGAGGAGATTTGGGGGCTCAGAGCACCATTCACAGCCTGGAGACTCCTGCAATAATACTGGCTGTGACAGAGAATGGGGTGAACACACACGGCTGAAAGAGGAGTCTCACAGGCAGCAAGTTATCCCCTACACAAAACAGAGCCCAAGAGGTGGAAACACCCACCTCAGCTAGAGGAAGGACATCCTGCCACAGCTCAGCCACATAGGGATGCTCCAGCTCATCTTCACAAGGGGAACATGACAGGTCAGCTTGACCCTTGCTGCCACCGTCAGTCTGTTTCCCAAGCTGCTGACCCAGTGTGCACCACATGTGTGGGTACAAAGCCCCAGGACACTGAGCACACTGAGCTGTGAAATGCCCTGCGCCACCCCCATGGCCAGCATGGTTTGGGGTGCCTGGGATCAGCTCACATCCACTGGGTCATCAAAAGAAATACCCACGCAGCGTCAAGGGCTGAAAGGAAAGAGTTCACCCCTCTCCCCAGGCTCATGGATACCCAAAGCCCTGGGCCAGGGCTACTGAGGGGCAGGCTGAGAGGCCCATCTGATCTCCCCAAGCCATCCTTAACCCCCAAACAACTGCCTAAGGGGCACAAAATCCCAGTGACAGGGGGAAAGGCAGTGGATAAGAGTATGAGACTCCAGCTGTGATCCATCCCAATTCCAGAACCAAGAAGCTTCACCTGCACCTCTCCTCTGAGTTGAATCAGGCTCCACACCCTCCAACACTGAGCCAGCCATGGATCACAAACAATAAAGCAATTTATACAAGGCAGAAACCTTCAAGAATTATGCTGTATGCTTGCCATATAATGCAAACACATTCCCCTCCACATGTGGCTAGGTCCTTTGTCAGAGGAATTTGGATTTTTGACCCTAGAAGTCAGGATGAATCTCTGAAGGAACATCAGAGACAGACCTGCACGGTGATCCTGAGCAGATTATAGTCTCAGGGGTATATCCTGAGACATATTTATGGCCCTCCAAAGCAAGATAAGTCAATAATCACATACAGTAGCAGTTACAAGTCCGATATTAATTTAATTCCTTTCCTCCCTATCTGCCCAGATAAACATTAATTCAATGGAGCATCAGAAGGCTCCTTTATTTATCATTCTTACTGGAGTTTGTTTTTTCCCATTAAGGTAGAATTGCTACAACCAGGCTATCTAGATGTGATGGTTCCCAAATTAAAGACATCTTGCATCCAACACAGGCACAGGGACCACCAGCCCAGACCTGGGATTCATGCTATTAGCAGCTAGGACCAATGCAGAGGAGGCTGGTCAAAGAGCAGCCCATCAAACGCACTTAGAAGCCTCGTTCACCCACAGCAGAAGGACCATTTTATTCCTACAGACCCTGGAGCCAAGAAAGAGCAGAGACACTTGTTCCCTTCCACAGAATCCATACAACCTGGTCCTGGGAGCTGCACATCCACCCACAGCAGAGCTCCCACCACCTTCTCCCCTTCCCAGAGTAGGGCTCTTCCCAAGACTAGTCTCAACCCAGAGTTAAAAATGAACCTTACTCATGATTAACATCTTTACTTGCATAGCGCGGCTGGCAGCTTAACACCAAATAAATGTTTTGGCAGCAGGAGTCCCAGGCATGGGGGTGAGCCCTGCCCTCCAGAAGGCAGCTTCAGCCTTGCCATGGGTTAACAAGCACTTTCAAATTGAATTAACAAAACATTAACAAGCCCTCTTCACCATCTGGGCAGGGGAGGGCTCTGCCTCGGGCTGCTCTGGCCACCAGCATCTCGGGAGGGAGCACAGAGGCCATCAATAATGCAGGAGGAGGGACTTCGAAACCTGACCTGATTAAGGTATGAATCACAGGAAATCCTGGAGGCATAAAACCCCCGGGGGGTGGTTGGGCAGCCAAGGTGGGTGAATCCCTGTGGGTCCCCTTGCCCAGCTCCACTGCTGCTGGCTGTGGGTTTGCCTTCAGCCCCCAGGGTTTGGGAGCATCTTGAAGCTGGTTCAGTGGATGTACTGGGAGAAGCCTCTTGGAAGAGAGCCAAATTAGAGATAAATGTGAGGATGCTTTGCACCAGAAACCTAGTAAGTGTGGGGCTAGCACCTGGATTACAGTAAATAAGGAACATTTTCCTTATAAGCTAGTCTGTGCCAAGCTCCCAGCTCTCAGTCATCACCTGTTTAGCATTTTGTTCCCATTTTCAGTCCTCTTCTGCTCTTGCCCTTGGATTTTGCATCCCAGCAGAGAGAGAGAGAGAAAACTGGGATGACACAGGTGACAAGAAAACCCCAACACCAAACAGCCGCCAGTCCCTTGCGCCTAGGAAATGTGCTAAAAATCCCAACCAAAACAACATTTCAGGCACGGAAGCCAAACCAATGGACAATTTCCATCCACTTGTGACTAAACCAATGAACTTCTGAGGGCTGTGTCACGGGCACATCCCAGTCCGTGAGCATGGCTGCAGCTCCCACCAGGACCTGTCCGGCCGTGCAGCACCTCAGGCACGGGATGCTGTTCCTGGCACACCAACAGCCTCTTTCCCGTAAGGCACTAACCAGCACCGCCGCAGCCAGCACACAGAGCAAGCCTCAAAGCTTCTCTCAGCAAATATTCAGGCTGAAAAATGTGTTTTTTCCATCTGTTCGGAGCTTCTTTGCTGGGGCTTTGCTAGGAAGCAGATGTGAGAGCATCCCAAAGCACGACCAGTCGTTACTCACTCTGTTATATAAAACCATGAATTTCCTCCTTTTTTTTGTGTGTGTGTGTTGTTTTGGGTTTTTTGGTTGGTTGGTTTTTTTGGGGACTTTTTTGTTGTTGCTTTGTTTTGTTGCTTGTTTTATTTCTTAGCACCAGGACAGATTCCTGGGTGAGAGGCCAAGGCTGAAGAAAGCCAAAGCCAAATGAACCCAGGTTGGGGGAAACCTCTGCATGCATCACCATCCAAAAGGAACATTTCACATCTAGGTTGCTCAGCAGAGAGCCAAGGCACAGAGGAAGGGAAAGCCACGATCTGGCCTCGTAACAAACCCAGAAACACTTAGGCCTCCTAGTTAACCAGGAAATTCAACCCTCTCCAAACCACAGTGAAGCTTCAAAGCCCTCCCAACCTGACTCTGGATGCTCCTTCCACAGTTCCCCAAGGATGGCCTCGTTCCCTCAGACTCCACTCCCAGCCAGCAAAGCTGCCAGGGGCAAAGGCTCCCCATGGGTCCTCTGCCAAGGGAAAATGATTTCATGGCCCAAGTGAAAAAGCCATCAGGGAGGTTCATTTTGGCCTAAGGTTTTCCTCCCTTCCAGCAAAACAGTAGAAAAAAAAATGGAGAGTTGAGTAAAACCTGGGCAGGGAACTTGGGGTAATCCAAAACTTGGTCTTTTCAGAATGGGGGAAAAAAATGAAAGAGAGTTTAAAATAAAAAATGAGAAAGCAGCATTTTTCAGCACGATGCCAAAGCTTCTGCAGGGGGTGCAGGGGGAGAAGAAAGCAGAAAATTTTCTGTGCATCGTAAAATCCTGGGCATTTCCAGACTGACTCCAACAGCCCACATTACTGAACAGGGCAGAGAACACAAAAGCTGTTCAAACTGAGAGCAGGGAGTCTGATGGGAGACACGTCAGCCCCAAGGATGAGTGGCAGCTGGGGTGGTCCAACCCCAAGTCTGCCCCTCCTGTCCTCGGCATGGGGGGCTGGTGGAGAGCTGGGATCTCCTCCCAGCCACCCCGTCCCGGCTCCTGGCCCCAGAGGAATGGCCATACGGGCCATCCACTGAAGAGCTGGACACGATGATCCCTGTGTGTCCCTTCCAGCTCAGAATATTCTGTGAACTGATACCGAGCAAGTCTCCAGAGACGTTCCCCCACCCCACATGGGAGCAAGCGTTCCGGATTTCCTACAAGGAGCCGAAGCAGAGCTGTCCCCGAGCAGCGCGGGGTCCCCAGGCAGGACGGGGCCAACCCTCCCGGCCGGGATGACATAACCATGAACTGCATGAGGCCGAGCCGTTTGTCTGTGAGCCGGGAGGGAAGGGAGAAAGAAAGAAAGGCAAGAAAAGAAAAGAAAAAAAATTTAAAAAAAAAAAAAGAAAGAAAAGAAAGGAAAATAAAACTTCTGGAAGTCATTACGATTCCTCTGCTCCAGTCTCCTTTTTGGCAGACAACTTCCCTCTCCCCTTCCCTCCCCCCCCACCCCACCCCAGCTTGCTTCAAAATGCCAGCCTATGATTTTTAAATGAGAAAAAGCTGCGCTGTACTCCAGCACTTGGATAAACTCCTACACAAACTTCCAGATGTGACACAACAGCCTGGAAGGGGGAATTCACAGAAGAATCTCCTTAAAAAACATACACGCACGCAGGGAGCAAAGGAAGCGCCTGGCTGCCGGCATAGCTGGGTGATGGACGGGTCCAGAGATCGCTGGTGAGATGAGGTGTCACCTAGATTAGGATGAAACTGCTCCTGGCTCTTCCAGGGAGGCAGGGATTAGAGGAACGCTGGCCACTGCATCCAGCTCTTGGAAGTGAACACTGCCTGCTGCTCCCACTGAGCTCCCAAGAGGTTTGTGAACAGCAGGGAAGAGGATTTGCAGTTATTTGTCTCCCGGGAAGGAGGGAAATAACCACAGCACCTTTGTGCTGCCCTTGCTAAAAGGTGATGGGTTGAGATCGTCACGCAGGAGCTGGAGTGAGCCCAGGGAGGCACCAGCACCTGCCCTGGTAGCAGCAGGATGCTCCATCCCAGCCAGGAGGGCCAAGGGGCTGTGGAAGACCCCTAGGTCGGGCATCAGCCAGACAAGGCAGGTTCCTCTTCTCCCCAGGAGCCAAGAAAGAGGCACAGAGACAGTGGAGGCTCGGCCACAGTGGGAGAAATTCCATCCGTCTAGGGAAGGTCGGAGGCATCAGCCAGTGAACTGGGTCAGGCGAGAGAAACAAGCTCGGGTGCCCTGGGATGGATCAGACACAGGTGAAGCAAATGGATTCTGGTTCCTTTGTGGGGTTTTTAAATGAAAACGAGATCCATTTCAGGTCTGACCTGTCAAATCAAAGCGTTTTGCTTTGTTAAACTCAGAAGTGAGGCTGGAACAAATGTATAGAAGTGTAAGGACACCACGTGCACTTGCCCCAAAAACACACCCTTTTGATAGCCAAAAAAAAAAAAAAAATTAGCCCTGCATTACACAGAACTCTTCAAAGAGCAGCATAAGCAGTGTCTGGCTCTCCCCGTGAGCTGACATGGCTGAGGAGGGGGTGAGGACACCTCAGTCTCCCACATGGTAACAGGGGTTCCACTTGCCCACTGCCCTCACCACAGCAATTCCCACGAGAAGGGGCACTGGGGGGCACTGCTGGGGCTGGAGACCCCAAACCACAACACAGCTGCGCAGCCTCAGGTTCCACCCCCACCAGGCAGGAGCGTCCTGGCTCTGGTGCAGTCGGACACACAGGCATGTCCCTCCCTGAAGAGCTGGATCCAGCCAGACCAGCACAGAGTGGTTCCAACACAGACCAGGGCACAGGGTGAGCTCAGCAGGGGCTGACTGTGCTCTCAATGGCGCCAGCACTGCCTTCCATGAAGAACCAAGCTCTAGCACAGCAGCTCCAGCCATCCTGTGAGCCAGCCTGGTGCAGATCTCAGCTACACCTTGGCATGAAGCCATGGGGATTCCAGACCCATCCCTGGAGGTGTCTGGGCATCTGCAACTTCCAACAGGAACTGGGGGCAATCAGTCCTCCCCAGGACCCAGCTTTGGTCGCCCGCCTCTCCCTTACTGGGGAGTGAGCAGAGCCATGTGAGGCAGCTGCTGGAAGAGTCCTCTCTGTTTTATTGCAGACAGAAGGCAGGGCTGGTTTCTGTGACCAGATCAAGACATGTTTCTTTGCCAAAGCCATTCTCAAACCCCAAATCCCAGGGACTGTGCCACAGAGCAGCTAGGTAGGATGGGAGCACTCCTGCTGCCATCCAAACCTCCCCTTCCCAGAGAGGGAATTTGCAGAGCTGCCCTTCACCCTCCAAACCAGGAGGAAAAAACCAGGATTTCAGCCAATGTGGCTATGTCTCCCCCGGAGTGGCACCTTCCAGCAGGTTTTTATAGCGCCCCATTGCCGCATGCTGCTTTCCAGGCAGCAGCGCTCTGCAGGCAGCCAAGCGTGGGGGATGAGGCAGTTTTCAGTGCTACAATAGATATCACAGGCCCTTTCAGTTACACTGTTATTTCTCTATTCAGAGCTCTTAATGCCAAGTGGTAGCATCCTCCCCACTTTCTCCATCCCCGCTCTTCAATCACTCCACAACTCTCAAGAAATAGCCTCGTTTCTTGTCTCTGATCAGAGGAGCAGCCTGGCACAGACCCTGATACAGCCTTTCATCTTCCCATCATTCATGGTGCTTTCATTTTACAAGTGAAAGTCAAGTAACCAGCTTGCCTCCTCTTTTCCCCCCCTCAGAGACTCCTGCTTCTCCTCTCACAGCCTTGCAGCACACACACCAGGACATGTGCCACAGCCCTTCCTATCTCTGAGCCTGTGGGTCCAGCACGGTGACCACGGAACTTGTCCCTGCTCCTTCTTCCCTCTTAACCCAGGCAGTTCTCACCCAGGGAAGAACCTTCCACCCCAGAGCCACCAGGAATATGCAGGCTGTCATCTAGGCTTGTCCCCTCAAGTCCTCATGGCTCCCAGAGAGGTTTTCACTCAAAGACCACAATGGAGTGGAGGGAGAAGACAAGTTGGCCATCTGGTACATGTTTAGAGTTAAAAACCCCAAGGTTTCAGGCTCTGGAAAATTTCTGGATCAGGACAGATTTCATGACCTCTTTCTAGCCCTAAGGGAGAGGAGGAGCAGGAGAGCAACACAGTACCCCACATCTCTGCTCCAGACAGCAAGAGAAAAAGATTCCTGGTCCAGGCAGAGAATGTTCTAGACAGAAACATGGCAGAAAACCCCCAAAAACCACATCAACAGGACTTTGCATCCCTGCTGGATACTCAGCACCTCAACCATCACCCTCCCCTAACCCGGCCTCAGGTACCACAGTCACACTACCTGCCTGGACAGGGATATAGAGCAGAATCCCAGGAGTTCCAGCTGCACTTCAGGGGTACAAACTGTCCTTCCTGGGCAAAAGTGGGTCCTGCACCTCCTCCTGATGCCCCATCAACAGTAAATTTTATCAGTCAGATTAGAGCACCACAAATCTGCCTGGAAAAGCCCCAAGCTCTGCATCTCCACAGGCACAGCTCAAACCAGAGTCCTCCCATCCAGTTTCTGCAGGAGCCAATGCAGAAAGGTAAAGTCCACCTGAGAGACTGGCAGAAGGCAGGGAAAGCTCTAAACTCCCCAGAGCTGGGGCAGGATTCACCACCCACACAGCCAAAGCACTGTCACTCCTCTGCAGGGCAGCTGGTGGCAACAAAGACTTTCCAGCAACATGATTACATGGTTTTAACACTGAGACTTGATTCCTAGAAGGTTACAGCCTGAGAAGGGCCACCACACTACAGAGAAAAAAAAAAAAAGTAATAAATATAAATAAGAGCAGGCTCAGCTCCAGCACTGGAGTGGCAGAAAGGCAAAGGGATGAGCACAACAATGCTCTGCTGAACAGCCCAGCAAATGACAGGACACAGTGCAGGTACCAAAGTAGCTACCGTGTCCCTCTGAAGGAACTGCTTTTTTCTTTTGTATGTTGTTTTCAATGAAACCCCCCAATTCTGGGTCAGTGACCCTGAAAACAAACAGCTGCATGCAGCCACATGACTCAAAGATCCACAGCATCACCCTTGTGGCCCCAGGACTCCTAGCAAGATCCTTTCTCTGTCAGTAACAAGTGAAAAATTGGCGACAAAAATCCCAGCTAGTGGGACTACACTTAATGCTCATCCCGGACTCACAGTGGTGTTTGCAGGTGCCCACAATACCACTAATTTTCCAATGACAAAAGTTAATCAGCTTGTTTTTGCAGCCACAGAGGAGAAAACACATTTCAAGCCACTACTGGGGTGAGGGATTTTACTGAAAACACTAAAACATGCAGGTGTTAACATCAGACCCAAAACATCATTTCAAAGATTAAAAATTTTAAAAAAAAATTTAAAACCCCATAAATACTTGGAAGCATATTTAAACCAGCAATCATAAATATTGTTAGTCATAGTAGGCAACAAGAACACACTGACTTGCAGCCTGTCGTTAATATTTCTTTCCAAAACAGAAGGCTTCACAAAGTTGTGAAATTTCCTAAGATGTTTAAATAAAGGCAGTTTGAACTGCTTTGATAGTCTGAAAGAGATCTAGGGAGAAGCTGCTGAGTGTATTCATGACTGGGAAGAGAAATCTTTGATTTTCCCTTCCTGGGGGACATTTTAGGAGAGAAGGCAGCCTGTTTATCAGAGAAATCTTTGCTGAAGCTCAAGTAAAACAATATTCATAACTCCAGCAGACCCTCGCCAAGCACACCAACCTCAGCTGAGATGTAATCCCTAACAGATCCTGCATACCAGGAGTGGAGAAGGACTAGCACAGGGTATGCTGGTCCTCTGTACCATGTAACATGTCCTCCGTGCTGCTGCACAGCCTCTCCCCCTCCAGATGTGGGGCTGCTGCCCAGACTACTCGCCTGCCTCTTGCGCCGGCAGCACAGCACGGACGCGGGAACTTCCCGGGAAGAGGTTGCCTCTCCTGCACCAGCCCCTGCTGGAAGCCACATCGCTTCACTTTATTTCATTTTGGGGTTTTGTTTCTACAAATAATAAATAAAATTGGAATTTGGGGATGGTAAAATAGTCGTAATGCTAGAAGCCATGCGGAAGCCATGTGCTGGTTGCAACTCGGCTCCAAAGGGAAGCTTTAAAGACACCAAGACTGTGGAAAGAAGAAATTTTTCTATTGTCTCCTCTATTTCTTCCCCCCCCCCCCCTCCTTTTGAAAGCTTAAACTTGACTAAAGCGGCTCGGCCTGTGCCAGAGCAGACAGGGAGCTTGGAAGGAGATCAGAAGCCTTTGGGGGGGTCGTGGCTCAACCTAGGATCTGACAAACAGCCGCCCTTGGCCAATGCACGCCCGGGACCATGACCCCCACCCTGCCCCGACCCGTCCAAGCAGGGAGCATCCCCCGGGGGACTGCCGAGAATGGGCCCTTCGACGGGCCTCAAGCACCCTGAATTATTTAGGGACCCTGAAGCTGGGCAGCAAACCAACCCCCCAAAACCTCCACCTCCGTCCAGACTGCACCCATCTCTCAAACCCTCATGGAAGGGACCAGGGAGCCTAAAATGGGCAAGAAACGGGGTCAGGAAGGAAAAACCGATCCACAAGGCAAGAGACCGGGGTTAGGGTCCCTCAGTGTGTCAGGGCAGCAGGACCAGAGACGGTCGATCCCCGGGAGAGATGGTCCCCAGCAGCTTCCACTCCGAGTCCCTGTGGAACGGAGCGCTGAAGCCCGCGGGAGCCGCGGCGTCGCGGCGGGGCGGCCGCGGGAGGGGAGCCCCACAGGAGGGGAGCCCTACGCCACGACATGGACCGCCGAGCCCCTGCAACAGCCCGGAAAACTTCCCGGGCCAACAACGGCGGGGGGCGGGGGGGGAGCTTCGCTGGGTGCCGCCCGCTACCCCGGGGCCGGCGGGTGACGGGTCCTCCCAAACCCCGGCTCCTTCCTCATCCATCACCCGGCGGGCTCCAGACGGGAGGTGTTCCCCGCCCTGCCGGCCGCTCCGGGAGCGTGGGGGCCCCGTGGGGCTTACCTCGCCGCCGAACACCTGCAAAGGATACGGGTTACAGACCAACCGGAGGCACCAGCTCCGCGGCCGGCTCTCCTGGCTCAGGTAGAAAAAGACGACAGGGGCCAGCGCCGGGTAGGGCAGCGCCTCCGCCTCCGAGTCGCCGCTGCCCGCCTCCCTGTCCCCCGGCCCCGGGTGGCCCCCGGCCCCGGACAGGTCATTAAGGCGGATGAAAGTCTTGGCTCTGCCCGGCTCCGGATCCTCCTCGGCCGCTCGCGGTCCATCTTCGTCCATCCTCCGGCCGGCGGCCCCGGGCGAGCCGGGGCGACGCGGGGCGAGCCGGTGGGACGCCTAGAGTGGCGCGGCCATGGCGGGGTAGGGGGGCTCGGGGATGCGGCGGGGCGGCTTCAGCGTCGGGGTGGCATGGCCGGGCGAGCCACTGCCTCTCCCCCCGCCGGGCCCGGGCCGCCCCCCTCGTCCTGCCCTGCTGTCTGCGGGCTCCGTAGCTCCTCCTCGCCGTGCCTTCGGGGGCCCGAACCGGCCGAGCCGCGGGCAGGGAGGGCGGCGGGGCGGCCCCACTGCCGGTGCTGGCCCCCACCCGCGGGGCGGGCCACCCTTAGCGGCTCTGCCTGTCCCCTCTGCTCCCCAACATCTGCCCGGGGCGATGGGATGCTGCCCGGCGCCCCGGGGACGGGCGGCGGCGGAGGATGCTCCCGCGGCGGCCGCGCCGAGCCGAGCGCTCCGCACAGCTGGATCCCTCACTCCAACTTCAAGTCCCGGCTCCTCCTCCCCCCGGCGCCAATAGGGGCTCGCCCGCGGCCTCCCAGCGCCTCCCCATTGGCTGCCCAGCGTGTCCGTCCGGGGGCACAGCTGGACGGGCAGCGCGGTCCCCGGCGGGGCTGGACGGGGCGCACCCGCCCGGGCACCGGAGCCGGGCACCACCTGACCTGCGGGGGTCCGGGGGGACAACGGGGGGACGAAGCGCCGAGCGCTAGGGGCAGGGAAGAGCGAGAAAGCCGCACATCGCGTTAGGCGGAGGCAACCCCCAGTGGGACACTGCAGCATCGGGAGAGGGGGAGACGGGGGAGGCAAGAGGGAGAGATGCGGCGGGAATAGACCGCCCCTCCCGGTCCCTCCTGCGGGACAGAAGAGCGCCAGCAGAGCAAGGCCAGCAGGGCCAAAGTGCCGAGAGGACTGCGGGAGCCGATATGGAGCCCTCCCGAGTGCTGCCCGAGCCTTGCACGAGATCCTCGCCCTGCTGCGGGTCCCCAGGGGTTGCCTCCTGCCCCCTCCCCGCCGCCTAAGAGCGGAGACCGTGCTACTGGGCTCGGTGCATGTGGGTCACGGCCCGGTCTTCCCCCCTTTCCAGTCTCCGGCTGCTCGAGAGTGGTCACCCCGTCCTGAGCCGGTCGCCCCCGGGCTGACTGGGTACACGAGCCCGGCCAGCAGCTCGCAGAGGGGCTCGGCCCCGAGCAGGGGAAGGGGAGCCGTCACCTCCCAACCACGGGAGCAGCCGGTCCCCCGGGTCCCCCCTGCTCGGAGGACGCGGCCGGAGCTCCCTCTGCCGGTGCGAGTCCCGGCCGCGGCGGGAGCCGACCCAACGACCGGGGACCGCGCCGCCAGCGCCCCGGGGGAGGCACGGCCCCGAACGAGGGGTACGGCCCGCTGGGCACTCCCAGCCACTGCCGAGTCAGACCTTCCTCCAGCGGGACCCGAGTAAAGGATTTTCTGCCAGCATCCGGCATTTTGACATCCCCAGGCTGAGCCAGGACCCTGCTTCTAAATGCCTAGAAATTTTTTCCACTTTAGAAACAGCTTTCTCACTCTTCCCCAGTAGCCACTTCTTCATTTTTTTAGAAATATGAGCATGTCCTTCCCAAGAGCTCCAGCTAGTCCAAAAACACCTGCAAGAACAACAGGCAGATGCTCCTGTCTGACCCAAAATGCCTTCTCTTGGCCAAATCCTGCTGGCCTGGGAGCGCACTTGGTCTTGGATTCACAGCCTGTGCTGTCCAACCCGAGACAAATCACATTTCTATTGGCAAAACTTCAAGGCCAGCCAGGCTCTGCTGCAGAGCTGTGAGCGACGGTGTCCAGGTAGAGGAGATTCAGATCCCACAGCCCTCTGTGCAGGGCCAGGAGACCTCCTGCAAGCCCAGAGGGACACTGCTGTGACAGCACATGGCATGTGTGACACCGGGCGAGTGGAGAGCCCGTGACACGGGTGCTAAGGACAGGGACTCCCATTTTTTCCCAGGTTTCTGAGCAATTCCCCCCCACACTGGATGCAGTGTGTGCACGGAAGGAGCTTGGCTGTCTTTGGCTTCTCCCTGCCACAGCCAAAGCACATGAGCACGCCAAGAGCTCCCTGAGCCCCTAGCCAACCCTCCCACAGTGGGGCATGCACCAGCCCTTGCTCCCTGGCAGAGCACAGCCCAACAGCCTAGCTGTGGTACAAATGCAATTCCCGGGCAGGTCCACAAACACATTTGCATGTACAAGGTGCAGTCTCAGATCAAGCAATTTCCTCGCTACATATGTACAGCCTGGTCACAGCTGCTTTTGATCCGATTCTCTTTGTATCCCTGTAATGTACAGAGAGCCTTTGTGCGTTGGTCTGTTTATTTAAATGGATTTGGAGCAAACATTTTTTTAAAGGCTGAAGCTTTGAGCCTCTAAGTGGGTTACCACATTATATGCTGTCTTTATTTTAATTACATTTGGCTCGTTTTGTTTATTGCATACATTTTCAAGAATTATGCTTACCATGAGAATTGAAAGCATTTTGCTTTAGAAGATACCTGCCCTATAAAGGGATCCAACATCACACAGGAGAGACGATGCAAACCTTCCCATCTCCAATAGCATTCTCCCTTCAACTAGGACAGGAAAAAAGGAAGAGAATACATGGTCTGTCAAGCCTGTATTTAAAGTGAAGCACCCAAGGAGGATCAAGCCTGCCCCACCAGCCTAACAGGAGTTTGGCACGAGCTAATACTAAACCAAAAAGATGTTCTTGCTAGGGGAAGAGTGATCTTGGTTGTGGATCTCAGAGGGACGAGGACCCAGAGCCTGGCACAGCCCAGCCAGGACGTTCATTTGCCCACCCCTGTCTCAGGGTGGGAGTCCTTCCCAGCACTGCCCCAGCCCACGGCATCTCCCCAGGGAGCCCTCCCCTTGTGCCCAGGCTAGACCAGGAACTTGTCTTCCTCAAACAACAGGGTTTGTTTGAGGGGGGCTCAGCTTCCAGACAGAAGTGGAGTGATCTGTCAAGGACAGGGAACAGAGCTCCAGCCCAGAGCCTTGATGAGGATGGAAAGCAGCAAGAAGTGACCCCGGAGACCAGAGCTGCACATTTAGGGATTTGGGATGCAAATGAGTAGAAATTTCAATACAGTATAAGGAACTAACGAGGTCACAATCACCTCACATGCACAGTCCTGGCCTTCTAATTAGACCAAAGATAGCATAGGAGAGAAGGGATGAGGGTGAGCTAGGGACAGCTTAAATAGTGGCAGGAATTTTAGGGCTGTGGTGGTTTTGGAGGGGCAAGAGGAAGGGGACTCACATACTGCAACATCAGTTATGCACTCAGCAGTTGTGATGAGCCCCAAATTACTCAGCAGACTCCTGACAGGGACACCTGAGGAGGAGGAGGAAGAGGAAGCAGCCCCGCTTTCATTCCAGCACAGCCCTCTTGCTCTGCTCTTCCACACAGTTTAGGTTTTTGGGGAGAGCACAGCCCTGCACTCTCTTCCTTAGCAGTCTTTCTAGGAAAAGCATTGTGAGCAACATTTCACATCAAGGGGGAGATTTAGCCAAACTGATGCTCACCAAAAACAGCTCTGGCTCCAGCATGGTAATGGGATTTGGAATTAGCCATACAGGAGCTGCTCTGAGCTGCAATAGGGAAAGCCTACATCTGTAACCACTTTGGCAGGAGGAGGATTGAAGACAGCCTCAGCGGAGAGGCTCCAACCCAATGGGAACCAGTCACTATTTGTTTTGCTGTTGACATACAGCTGCAGTAGCTGTGGGTGATTTTAATAAGACAGGACAATATTTCTATCAGTTCTGGGAGCTATAGATGGAACCCAGACAGTATCCAGCTCAGGGCTGAGTGATTAATCACAACAAGGTCCAAAGCTCTTCTCATGCCTTGGAACCGGAGGGAAAACACACATTTTGTTTCAGATGTCACAGTCTGGGGGCAGAGCAGGCCTCCCACAGCTGATTCACAGACTCAAGTGCTGTGGAAGAGCACTTTGAGAGCAGCAAATCTGCTCTGTCCCTGCTCCCCCACCCCACCAGTGAGAACCAGTTATGTGGGATCAGAGTCCTTGCTATGCAGAGGGGCTGCTGGCTGCCCTGTCAGTGAATTGACTCCCTGAGAAACATCATTCACAGTATTTGAGCTGACACAGTTACCGCAGAGACACCCACCAAACCCAGCCTCATACACACCCCGCTTCCCTGCCCTCCCCGTTCCAGTGACCTGGCTGCTCCTCCCAGCCCCAGTGCTGACACAGCCCTGCTGAGATGCTCCTATCCCCAGTACCTAGAGCTCAAAGAATACTTTTCCCCCCTAGGGACAGCAGTGGAGGATCTGGGAGGAGCAACAGACCAGCCCAACATTCCACACAGCACAAACTAGCACCTTAACTCCTCCTAATCCCATCCAAACATCTGCTTTCCCCCAAGAGAATTTTCCTAATTCCCTCTGTCATCATCCAGACACTTTCTTGCTCTTCCCAGTTATCTCATCAATGCCATGGCCTTCCTAGTCTGGTGGTGCATCCCCAAACCCCAGGGGCTGGGGAATGGCACCAGGAACCACCATGCAGGGTTTGGGAGAAACTTAATGAAACCAACTGCTAGAGGCCATAAGCAGGGCTTCATCTTTCATTTCTTTCCTCTTTAATGAATGTGCTTATTGTCTCTCTCAATCTTTATTAAGTGAAGAGCCAGACAAGTAGTTGGAGGGAATATATACTACGGCATAAAGCACAACCACTGTGAAAGGGGACGTCCGCAACCAGTGCAATCCACTTGGCGTGCATGAAGGAATTAATAATTTAGGCTGAGGAATGCTTATTGTTGGCGGACGACCAGCACTTTCCCACATGATCAATGTTTGCACCTTGACTTTTTAGTACACAATCAATCCATGCCTGAGCACGGCCTGAGTTTTGGGAACTGCTTCATATGCGAGGGCTGAGCCGTTTGAAGCTGTAGCACCGATATGGCTCATTCTCCTGAGAGAGCAAGGAGCTGACCCGAGCCCATGTTTCAGCTCTGTGTCCCAGAACATAATTTATAATAAAAATCTCTCTGCCCCCGCCATCTTTAAAAAATTTACATTTCCCTTCACAACCTCTATTACCTCCAGAAAACACGAAGAGGAGAGGGAAGTACCCTTTCAAGGCTATTCTGTCTGGGCAGATTGGGTGTTTTAGTGGCTACATCCTGGCTCTGACCATCATAGGGCACAAAAACAGACCCCCTCAGACAGCACACAAGGACCCAGCACTACACTGGATATTGTCCCCGTTAAATATCCTCTCACATTTACCATGGCTTCCTCCCTCCAGAGGGAAAATAAACTCTGCTGAATCCAGCAAAGATCAAGGCAGGTCCCTGTCTGATGTCCTAGAGAGGCTCTGCCTTGCTCTTCTTCTGGACATGGAGCCTCAACCCAGCTCCTAGCTTGCTCTCACTGCTGCTCTGGACACCCAGCTCCGAGGGATGAGGTTTTGGGGGAGCAAGCCCTGCCCTGACACCCCCGCTCACCCCACTGAGCACATGCTGTGAACCAGGTCTTCCCCATCCCAGGCTGGTGCTGCATCAGGTCCCTCTTCCGAGTGGGCACCATTATGCAGTGCCAGGGGGCAGAGCATACCCCCAAGCCTCCAACCATAGAGTTATAGAATGTTTTAGACTGGAAAAGCCCTCTAGGATCAGCAAGTCCAATCATTAATTCAGCATGGCCAAGCCCACCATGAAACATCTGTAAGTGCCACATGCACACACCTTTTCAATCCCTCCAGGGATGATGATTCCACCAGTTTCCTGGGCAGCCTGTTCCAACGCCTGACCACCCTTTCTTTCAGTTAAGAGATTTTTTCCTAATATCAAATCTAAACCTCCCTTGCCACAGCTTGTGGCCATTGCCTCTTATCTTCTTGCTGTTACCCAGGAGAAGTGACCAACCCACACCTGGCTACGACCTCCTTCCAGTTGTAGAGAGTGATAAGGTCCTGCTTGAGCCTCCTTTTCTCCAGCATAAATACCCCCAGCTCCCTCAGCTGCTCCTCATAAGATTTGTGCTCTAAACCATCCCTCAACCTCCTCAAATCTGGGAAGGCTGGGATGGCAGGTCTTTCCTCCATGGAGGGGGCTCTGTACACATAAATGATCTTGGCTCTGAACTGGAGGTACCCCGAGTGCCACTGGCCCTTACACATCCCAAACTTTGCTCCTTCACTGCTTAACCCCTGTGAATTTTATACATATTCCACTTCACCTGTAAGAACTCTTGATGTGAAAAGCAGGGTTGTTTTTACTCTTTTCCTTCTGATTTTTTTTTAATATAAGGCCTCTGCCAGGAAATCTTTGTAATTAATAGCCCTTTAAAATAAAATATAATGAAAAATAATGGGTGAATGCCACAAGGACTGGCTCAATTAAATCTAATGTTGGTGAGGAGATCTTCCTCCTCCTTCCAGCAGAGAGCAGATGCTCTCACTTCACATTGGCAAGGCATCTCTAAATCACTTCCCCAGCAGCGATGTATATGGTGATGTCATTGTTTATAAGTTATTAGTTACTATTTCATAGGCAAACCTGAGTTTTTTTCCCTTTTAAAGATACATTGAGATGGAGTCCGGGCTTCTGCCACCGAAAATATCCTGTTGGTCCCATTATTAGCCTCCTTTCAAGATCAAGGCTGCTTTCCTCATAGCACATAATTAAAAGAGCACTTCGAATTTTCTGCAGCTCACATCATCTTCAGGATGCACAGGTGCCCAGGCAACAGAGGCAATGCCCCAAAGCCACGCCAGGCCTGGGGACATGCAAGAAGCGAGGGATGTGGTGTGAGAGGTGGCACAGCAGCAGGGTGACCCCAGCAAGCCCCGGCAGTGAGCCAGTGCCTGCAGCTCCGTGTGCTCTCTCCTCTGTGCCCGCTCCTCGCCGTGCCGGTGGGGAGGTGCTGGTGGCACCCGGGTGCTTTTAGCCAGTTCCACACGTTTTAGCTGGATCACACCGCCTGTGTGCGGCCTCTCCCTGGCATGAATCACCACTGATTGAGCGAATCCACGGGCAGCACAGCAGCTGTGCCGCTGGGGTTAACCCTGTGAGGGGGAGCGCTTGGTTTGGGGCTGCCCAGCCCTTCATGAGCGCACAGGGACAGAGCCAACACGGACAAAATGAGATTCTCAGGTGCAGGAGGTGTGCGGCCCCGTGGGTCAGGGCTGCCAGCGTGGGAGAAGGGCAGAGCTGGTGGGGATCCAGCTGCTCTGTGGGGTGCAGGGAACACAAGGGAATGTGGTGCTGAGAAGCTCCACACCACCAGGACAGTCCAGCGCCAGCCCCATGCTGCTTCTCGTGCTCTGCACGCTGGTACCAGACCAGTATGTCCCCAGATCCTCCCTTTTCTTGGGGTAATTTATGGGTTTGGAGATTCCTAGGCATCATAGCCCCAGCCATTCCACGAGAGCTCTCCAAGAAACAGCCCAAGTCTTCAGACCACCCAGGGATGGGGCAAAGGACCAGCAGGTGCCCCACACTAACCTCCCAGCAGCCCCACAGCAAAGCACAGGACATCAACAGGATCAAAGCCTTTCTCTGCCCCCTGAGAGTTGTTGCAGTGGAAAGCCTGGACACTGTCCCAGGTTGCTTCATCTCCACCAGCACAGCCCTGGGCAAGCCCCCACACACCAGACCTGGCTACAGCACTCAGTGACCCTCAGCAAGTCCCAAGACCTTCCCCAAGATCTATCTTCCCACAGTACCCAGGTCCTCTTTGCTTAGGACAGACACAGCTCACCCTCATGGGAACCAGCTACCACCCAAAAATCACCCGGGGCTTCCCCCCACCATGGGCCTAACCCATTTCACCACCTGAGTGCCCAGCTGTGACAGCCCTGACCCAGCCCCAGCACAGACCAGTGATGCTTTAGTCCACATCCCCACTCAAGCAGCAGCACAGTGAAGACATGATCCTGGCTTTATTTCAGCCCAACTGGGTCCTGGCCCTCCAGGACCAGATCTCTCCCAGCCCTGGAGCTGGCCCTGCCCTTCTCCTGCCCCAGCTCCTGCCCATAATAGTGTGTGCAGACACAGAGCACTTGCATGCACAGAGGAGCCAGCAATGAAAGGGAACATATTAATGCTCCCCTAACCGACAGAGGGGAGTTAATGACATCAAACTGGTTTGTTGTTGTTGGTTTTGATTATAATTATTTAAAGGTCTGGCTTCTATCTGTCATTATTGTTATATTGCATAACCAGGGAGAAATCTGAATGAAGTTAATACCTGTGGAGTGCAGTGCAGATTATTCATGTACTGTGAACCAGAATGAGGCAAATGTGAATCTTTATTACCAGTGGAGGTTGTTAAATATTTTATTTTCTGTTTGAGACATGCTGTGACACATGAAACACAATTAGAATATAACTAAATCCCACTCTAAATTATAGATAAATGACAACAAATGAAGGGGAACAGCCTGAGCTCCCCAGTGCACAGTCTGGGGGAACAAGGGGGACAACTTTCAGAGGAGGACAGCCCCCTCAAGACACCTCCATCCCAGCCAGCAAGTAACAACATCGCAATGTGTTTCCTCCGCAGGGCTGATTTTTGCTCTAAGACATCCTGAGGGAGACCCTCAGGGAAGCAGGATGGATCCCATTTCTCTGCTAACCAGCTCATGCATTCACCTGAAAACAGCCCCAGACTTCCCCCTCCCAATGCACCACAAGAACTCCTGAGCTCCCCCATGCCTTGGCTATGTTTCCTTAAATCTGACCATGTCTGGAAATAAAAACCACAGTAAAAAGGAAAGACATGTTACAGAAGAATATCTATCAAGGGCCAAAGGCTGCCCTGATGCCGTGTTATGGAAATGCTGGGATTTTCTATCCCTTGGCTCATCAAAGCCAAGCTAAGGACGTGGTCAGGGATGGAAAATTAGGGGCTGAAAAGCCTGTGGGGTTAATTCAGTGATTGCTTGTTCCGGGAGATGCTCATCATCACTGGAGAGGTTGCACGGACTGAGTTTTAAGTGGCTGCTGCTGGAATCAAGCAGAGCCTCTGAGCCATATCCACAGCGATATTGCTGTGAGTGGACAGAACACACAGGCAGACAGGCATGCTCTTAACCCAGACAGGCATCTTCTCCCTGACCCTGCCAAAGTTCCCAGGCTGCTGGGATTCCCCGTTGGTGGCCTTGTAAGAGTATCCAGCAGAAGCATCCCACCGTGTTGCCATGGAGAAAGGGTTCAGGAGGAGCCTGGGTGCTACATTCCTCTGGGGCGGTGGCAGGACCCCCACTGCACTGCAACCCTTCCCCTTGGCTATCCTGGGAGTGAGAAGGGATTTAGGAACTTCATTAGTGTCACAAGGATCTCATCCAGAAACACGGGAAGGATCTGTGGTGGTGATCAAAGCCAAGGTACTTAATTAGTGGCAGTATCCAGGACCTTCATTAGCATGTGGTGGGGGAGCCCAGAGCAGCATGGCAGACAGGAGGATCAGGAGGTGGGGTGGAGAGAGAACAGCACCTTCCTCGAGGGTTTTTTTTGCCTGTGAATCTCAGATCTGCAAGCCTCAAAGGACACCATGCCCTTGCTGTCCCCTCCATCCCACTCCCCTCTGGGGGCTCTGCCAAAACACTGCAGTCACAGAGATGGTGACACTGAACCTCTGCCCTGCACTGACCTGGGTTAACTCAGTCATGCTTAGTGCTTTCCCTCCCCGGGATGTGTTTCCAGCCTGATTGTCTCCTAATTTTGCCTCTTGTCTCCTTTTGCTCTGCCTCACTGCCTCTGCCTGCTTGCTCCCAGCACAGGGTTCTCCTCCTCCTCATCCCACCTCCCAGCCTGGGCCCTCCCTGAGCTCCTCACCAGCACTGGCCACAGAAAGCAAAGCAACAACCCTTCTCCTGCCAGAGTTTAGCCCCTGGCCAAGCCTGCCCATGGGCTGAAGGGTTTCCAAACACTATGGGGGCACCTACTCTTGCCAGGGCACATTCCATCTCCACGGGTTTGCTCCATTGATACTCAGGCTGCAGCTTCACAATACAGCTGGACCCCTCCAGCACTTCTGTCTTTGCAGACTCCTTCTAAATTAGATTCTTCTCTTTATTATCCCTGCCAACCCCTTAGGAGATGGGAAATAACTTCATCTTTTCCCCTTTTAATTTCTATTTGTTCACCAAAACATGGATTTCCTTTCTTTTCTGGCAGATAAACACACCTGTTCTGGCTGCATCCCAGAGGCAGCACATCCCCAGCACGCGGTGGGGGTAGCAGCTCCCACAGCCCTCAGCAGCTGATGGAGACATCATTCACAGCCACTAAAACATGAGTTTTAAAGCACAAGATGGTAAGGAAGAAGAGCCAAGAGGGGTAGAAATCTGGATGATGTTGGCACCCTGAGCAGGCTCCCAGGAGGGACGAGAGGCTTGCACGAGAGAGCAGGGTCCAAAGGCAAGACCTGAGAGCTGCTCATGCAGCCCCAGAGGGACGGGAATCTCTTGCTCCATCCCATCCCTGTTGAGAGGCCCTGCCACTGTCATCTCACCACAGAGTCGGGGTGACATCAGTGCCACTGCACCCAGCACTCTGCCTCTATCCAAGGCCCCGTTACTAATTTGGGATGCAGTGGCCATTTTTAATAGGCTGATATAAATATTCATGGACTGTCAGCTATGAAAAAGGACCCTGCCTCGTGCCCTGCTGCCAGGCCAGGAGGCAACACAAGGGAGACAGACCAAGCCCTCACTGGTGGCCACGGGAGCACAGAAACGCCAGAGGTCACTGGGACATCCCCAGTTTCCATCCCGCTGTGAGGATGCCTGGTTGGTGCACACCTTGCAGGTGGCCCAAGCCAGCTCCTATGCAAACAGTGAACATCAAACCAGTTTCCTGGCGGCCGTGACGTCCCCAGGACAGTGGGGGCGAGCGCACCGGCACCGGCCCCGGTGTCACACCCGTGCCTCGGATCCCGCAGAGCCGCAGCTCGCGCCCGTCACGGCGGCCTTCGGTCTGCTGAGCTGCACAAACCCCATGGAAGCCTTGTGCTGAGTCGCAGTTCTGCCCTGCATCGCCCCGGGGAGCGCCTGCCATCCGTTCCCATGTCCCCACCGCTCCCTCCCAGCCCCACATCACTCAGGCAGCACCGCTGCTCCAGCCCCGAAAGCATCATCCCACAGGGATGTGCAGCCCGATTTCTGCATACCTATTGATTCCTCCTTTGTACTCTTCACCCCGTATCGATCCAGTTTAGCTTCTGCGACTCAAACTAAATTAGCTGCCGTTAATCCATGGATAATTGCAGCAAGCCCAGCTCTGCCTGTCCCAGATTCATGGGTGTCAGGGACGGGGAGGAGAGTGCTGGGTCACACAGAGACATTCAGGTTTCTCCTCTGTGGGTAAAAACCCCAAACAAGCCAGCAGATGTGGCCCAGAGGCACCAGGGAAGTTGTCTCAGGATATCCATGCTGCAGCCAGTAACTATGGCTGGGAGCTGCTATTCTAGCAGGAGATTTGGCCCCAAAACCCAGGCCCCTTTCAGTCTCAGGTGATACCATGAAATATTGCTACTGCTCCTGCCAGGCTGCAGCACACAAGGAGTTAACTCCAAATTCCACCCAGCCATGGGGAGAGGAGCAGCCTCAGCCCTCCTGGAGGCTTGGATAAAACCCCAGATGGAAAGCAGAGCTTGTTCCCCTTTG